>NW_014562577.1:0-3388 GCF_001313825.1 Dinoponera quadriceps | reverse complement strand
TCGAATGGTATAAACGATTTTCTGAAGGCCGAGAGAGCACCGAAGATGATCAACGTCCAAGTCGACCTGTCTCTGTTTCAACTCCGCAAACAGTGACCAATATCAATCATGATGACTGAATGGGTTCCAGAGGGTCAAACTGTAAACCAAACTTACTATTTGAAAGTTTTGGCAACACTGCGAGGGCGAGTTCGTAAGAAACGGCCGGAGTTGTGGAAAAACAAGTCGTGGATCTTGCACCAGGACAATGCACCTGCCCATAACGTGCTGTCTGTGAAGCGTTATTTAGCCACTAGAGGCATTCCAGTGCTCGAACACGCGCCGTACTCGCCTGATTTAGCACCCTGTGACTTTTTCCTGTTTCCAAAGATCAAGTCTGTCTTAAAAGGAACCCGGTTCGAGTCAATGGAAGAGGTGAAGCGAAAATCGGCGGAGCTCCTAAATACACTTACAAAAGAAGACTTCCAGCATTGCTTTGAACAATGGAAAAAACGAATGGAACGGTGTGTGGGGTGGGAAAGGGAGTACATTGAAGGGGAGCATTCAATTGTAGAATAATTTTTAAAATAAAACTCTTTTTCATAAGCAGTCTCGTTATTTAATAGCCAAATCTCGTATATAGTTGAAGTTGTTTCGCACTTAACGTTGCCTCGTTTTATTTCCCCGCGCGAGCGTTACAATATTATAATCGACACGACTTTCATTGTTACAATTGCAACAATCTCTGTTTTCAATACATGTTCACTACACTTATTTATAAACATTATTTAATACCAATACTTAACCTCATTCAGAAGATTAATAAAATACATATTTAAATGTAGGAAAGTCTATTTTTGGGTGAGTTTTATAACATGAATTGAAAGAACATTTTGACACAGACAATAAATTTGTAATGAACCTCTTTCAAGCACTGTATGCAAATATGTGAAAGACAATGCCCTCTCGTTTATACGTACATAAATGACATATATATAAAGCTTTCAAACAGCAATAATAATAATAATAATAATATATTCCTCTCACAGATTTCGCCACCAGATTGTTTGTTTCAATTGACATCCCGTTACTATATAATGGTTCGAGAGAGAGAGAGAGAGAGAGAGAGAGAGAGAGAGAGATATATGCGAGGGCGGTCCAATAAGTACTTAGCCTACAAAAGAAAAACGAAAATTTTGGAAAAGTGGCGATTTATTTCTCAACATAGTCTCCTTTTAGCTCGATACACTGATGAATTTGCTCTATACTGACCCAGCGATGCTCCAACTTCTTTAACCCATCTGAAAAATACGTTTTCTCGAAGTCTGCAAAGACCTCTGTGGCGGCGATGACCTCCTCATTCGACTCAAATTTCTGCCCGACGAGTGACTTTTTCAAGTTTGGAAACAAAAAAAAGTCGCACGGGGCCAAATCTGGAGAATACGGTAGATGGGGCAGCAATTCGTAGTCCAATTCGACCAATTTGGCCGAATGAGGAGGTCATCGCCGCCACGGAGGCCTACTTTGCAGACTTCGAGAAAACGTATTTTTCAGAAGGGTTAAAGAAGTTGAAGCATCGCTGGGTCAAGTGTATCGAGCTAAAAGAAGACTATATTGAGAAATAAATCGCCACTTTTCCTAAATTTTCGTTTTTCTTTTGTAGGCTAAGTACTTATCGGACTGCCCTCGTATATATATATATATATATAGTGTTAAAAAAAATTAATCAATATTTATATAGTATATAATACACATCATATTACATATACACTAACGATGTGTAAAAAAACCTTAGTAAACATAGGTTGAAAGTTCAATCGTTTCTGAGATATAAACATTTTTGTATATTAGCATCAAGATTTACTTACTGGCTTCTACATGTCACATGCGATATTAACCCCTAATGTTTATAAACCGCGTTTTGAATGTCCTCATTTCGATTTCCATACATACTTTATGATAAAAGATTTTACCGGCAATTAGTTGTCATCAATCGGCTGTTGTGAATTTATTTGATAATTATAAAGTTATAAAGTGCCATGCTAAAAATGTCAGCGTATTACTCTGATGAAGAAATGGCAGATATGCATTTTATATATGGCCGTGCTAATGGAAGTGTTTTAACTGTACAATGTTTTTACGCGCAAATATTTCCTAATCGAAGAATTAGAAGTTTCTTCTCATAAACTGTTTAAAAATCTTTACCGACATCTTTATGAATCAGCTATTAAACTCGCTATCAAGATTCTAGCAATGAATCTATATCGACGTCCATTACAGAGAAACATATTTTAAGGATAATAAAAGAAAATCCTGGAACTTGCGTAAGAAGGATATTCGGTGTCGTAAGAATTGGTACTACTTTTGTCTAGAGAACGCTTTATAAGTAATTACTCTAACCATACCATATCCAAAGAGTACAAGCACTTACTCCATCGGACTATCAAGCAAGAATAGAATGTTCACATTGATAATTCGTAAAATATGCTTTGAATACGAATTTTATATTTTGTATTTTACTTGCTGATTAAGCTGCATTTACGCGAAATGGAATTATGAATTTCCACAATAATCACGTACAGGCAATACAAAATCCGCACGCATTTATTCAAACAAAACACCAAAAGTTTTCGTTAAATGTTTGGATGGGCGTTATAGAAGATCCCTTCATTGGCTCTTTAATATTCCTAAATCAGCTTTCAAATGCTATTTATCTCAATTTCTTGATAAATACATTATTTTTGGTCTTAGAACATATGCCTTTGGCCGAAAGATATAGTACATACTTGACGATATTCGAGCTCATTTTGTATGTAATGTGAAAGAGTACTTTAACATAATGTTTGATCGAAAGTGGATAGATGTGGTAGACTAGTTGCCCCCTCGATCCCTTGATTTTAATCCCTTAGACTTTTTTTATGGAGATATTTGAGAAGCATAGTATATTCTTCGCCGATAAATAATTTAGAAGAATTACGTGACCGAATCCAGCATGCTTGTCAAATAATTCGACAGAGATTTGGAATTTTCGAGAGTTTGAGACTCTATAAGAAGATACCATAAATATATGAAATGTATGAAATGCATAAAAAAGGAAGGAAAAAGATGTAGAACATCTTCTGTAAATATTGAGATAAAGATTTAAATATATTATCTTTTTCTCACGTCGCATGCGACAAGTAGAAGCCAGTAAACCGATTATGATGCTAACATAGAAAAGTGTTTATATTTTGGAAACGGTTGAGCATTTAACCTATGTTTACTAAAGTATTTTTATTCAGTATAGTGTGTACTATTTACGATAAATATTGAACGGTTTGTTTTAAACATTATGTAAATAAATAAAAAAATAAGAAAAAAATATATATATATAAATATATATAAATATATATATATATATATATATATA
>NW_014562576.1:0-754 GCF_001313825.1 Dinoponera quadriceps | reverse complement strand
AAAAGTTATCGAACAAAACGGCGCATATTTGATCGAAATCGGATAATCTCAACTATGTTAATTTCATTGTCGAAGTAAAGCGAAAAAACGCTCAGAACTTTTTACTTCATTTAATATTATGACATTACAATGCTACTATCGCTCCTCTGCATGTCAAAAAGCATAATTCTACCGCGGAGGGTTACACCAGAAAGTGTCGCCTACCGATCTCTAAAAGGAGGGCAGACTTAGCATATTATAATTTAATTTAAGACTTTCTTTTTATATTTAGCCCCTCACCGGGCCTGCAAAAGGGGAAAACCATAGATAAACCGCGCCGAGGGCGCCGCCGGAGGAAAGCGGGTCAGAATTCGACCAGGCCACGACGCCCGGGAGGAAAGCAGCGAATCAGACTCACGCTCGTGAGTTGCAAAGCAGCCCGCGCTATAATTGGCTACGTCGCAGGAGCGTCGCCAAGGCGCATTGTTTGCTGCCCCGGTAAAGAAATACGCGCGTGCAAGCCGATGTCGACGAGGGAAAATCCGAAGAAAAACTCAAGAAAGCCTCATCGGAAAAGAGAGACTATGTTGAATAGTATATTACGTTTAGAATGTGTTACGTTCCGGAAGAGAACGCAACGACCGCATTTGCGAACGAGAGTCTCAAATGTACTTGTCGGCGATGCAGGTCAGAGACCGGAAAAGTCACTTTACTCCGACCTGGACGTACGCAGGGTGGTTCTAATTTAGGTCAAGATACTGAAACCATTTATCTA
>NW_014562575.1:22500-24313 GCF_001313825.1 Dinoponera quadriceps | reverse complement strand
TGAGACACCCTGTATATATATATATATATATATATATATATATATATATACATAGGTGTTTCAGACAAAAGTTGTTGGGAATCAAGTAATGCATTATATGGACATATGCAATTAACTTTCGTTAGCGTCGTGTAAGTCATGTCAAGGTCGACTTGAATTTTTTAACCCTTTGCACTCCGCTGTCGCCGTAGCGGCGACATGGTTGTTTTGCTGCCTCGGCACTTTAAGAAATTTTAAGTCCTAAAATTTATGTTTTTCTTTTATAATATAAGTTAGAATATGTTTTGTTATAAAATAGCTAAGAAATAAAAATTTTGTTTTATTGAAACGACTCTATTTTTCTTCTACATCATAGGTATGTACTTGGAACTAATAGCCTCTATGCATTACTAGGCTGGAGTGCAAAGGGTTAAATAGTACCCATATCTTTCATTGCATATTCTTGTAGCTGACATCAAAGTTTTGAAACACCGGTTGTAAACACTTTTTAAATGAGATCTTCTTGAGACTTAAACATTTCAGTACCGCCAGCATTAGCATCACCCAAGATGTACCGCGTAGCGATCGCACGGTCAGATTTACACCTTTTTGGAGTGCTTAAAGTGAGTCCCCCTGCCTCTCACGTGTGTGTGTGTGTGTGTGTGCGTGTGTGTGCGTGTGTGTGTGTGTGTGTGTGTGTGAGCACAGTCAGCGATAAGGACCCCGAACAATTACATCGTTGTGGGTGTCCCAGGTTTGCCTATGAAACAAAAGCTTAACGAATCGATATTATCATTAGACCATTTGAAACCTTGCACGTAGATTTGGGTAATAGTCGGGGCGATAAATAATAATTTTTATGAACGTTTCGTCAACGTTTATTCGAGTACTGTACACTTACGCTCGCAATTGCTACATCGAAGTCTACCGATCCTTTGTCTTGCAGACGTGCCGGCGTCTTTCGCTCTGACGATTCTATCATCCTCTTTCTAACCGGCGCTCGGATCTCGCGCTATTACTCTTTTCGAAATAATTCAATTCAATAATAATTCATATCATTGCCATAGCTATGTCCTATTTGAATAAAGAAGCATGTATATTACTAATTTTGGGTGTGTGTCGAAGTGCATTTGCTCACTTTAATCAAGCATCTTTAAGAGGTGTATATCCGATCGTGCTATCTCTACGTACTACGGTATGTGGATAATGCTAACGTTGGCGGTACTGAAATTTTGAAGTCTCATAACTCAGAAAGATTTTAACTAAAAAGGATTTGTAATCAGTGTTTCGAAAACACCTTGATCTTAGTTACAAGAATATGCAATGAAAGATATGAGTTCTCATTAATAAAATTCAAGTCGACGTTGACACGACTTTCACGACGCCACATAAGGTCAATCGCATATACCAGGTGTACCGGTATGAAGTGAGCGTCAAAATACAAATGTCTCGATAGGGAACATTTATTTTGAACGGGCCTTAATTTTGTTTTGTTTGGTTTTTATGACATCTATCAAACATATTCAGTTTACATCAAGTTATTGAACAAACAACATCATATTTTTTCATCGTGTTAAAAATGTCGAATTTTGTACCAGAAAATGATGATTTGCGGAAAGCATTAATTTTTTGTTTTCATTTGAAGAAAAGTGCTGCAGAGTCGCATCAAATGCTTGTCGAGGCATATGGTGATCATGCTCTATCAGAAGCAACATGCAAAAGATGGTTTCAACGGTTCAGAGATAATGATTTTGATGTGAGAAATAAAGAACGTGGAAAACCACCAAAAAAGTTTGAAGACACCGAATTGCAAACAATATTGGATGAAGATGAC
>NW_014562575.1:0-22215 GCF_001313825.1 Dinoponera quadriceps | reverse complement strand
TTCAGGATACGATCAAAGCACTCGGCTGGGAGCTGCTACCCCACCCGCCGTATTCACCAGACTTGGCTCCTTCCGACTACCATTTGTTTTCATCGATGGGACACGCATTGGCTGAGCAGCACTTCGATTCCTACGAGGAAGTCGAAAATTGGGTGACTAATTGGTTTGCTTCAAAAGACGAACAGTTTTATTGGCGTGGAATCCACAAATTGCCTGAAAGATGGGAAAAATGTGTAACTAGCAATGGCCAATACTTTGAATAAAATGTTTTTTACTTTCCCATTAAAAAATAGTGTTTTGATTTCACAAAAAAACGCTCACTTCATACCGGTACACCTAGTACTCATGTAATGCATTGCTTGATCCCTAACAACTTTTGTGTGAAACATTTTTTTAAAATAACCTTCCCTCGTTAAATAGGATGTTTTGTCTGATACACCCGATATATACACACACACACACACACACACGCGTGTGCGCGCGCACGCACGCACGCACGCACGCACGCAGGAACTGCGCAATGTGATTAACTTTGTTTATTCTGTTGTTAGTAGAACGCTTGAAAATTTTTTTGCCTAATATAACATAGTTCAAAGTGAACTTTAAGATGCTTTTAAAGTTCATCTTTAACTATGTTATACTAGACAAAAAAATTTTCAAGCACCCCACTAATAGCAGACTAAACTAAACTAATCAAGTTGTGTGGTTTACTCCGTATATGTATATATACAGGATCCCAAACTAATCTTGATTCTCGAAATGTGCAAGAACACGTGAGACTGAGCAGAAAAGTCATATGCCATTTTGCAAAATTCGCAGTTGTTAGTAAGGAATGAATTATTTTATCTAAGCTAATGAAACGCACGGGAAATGGTATACCGGACATTGTATAAAGAAAAATGGCTTATTTCTGAAGATCTCCTAGCAACAATGAGCATTAACTACTTTCTAAAGGCGACGTAACACAGCAAGCAGTGAGGAGCATATGACATAAGGCTGTACGCCGAAGAGAAACACGCCTCTCGTCATGAGTTGATAATCATCGTTATTAGGAGATCTTCAGAAGTAAGCCATTTTTCTTCATGCAGTATCTAGCCCGCTTCTTCCCGTGTGCTCATTAGCTCAGATAAAATAATTAATTCTCCACTAACAATTGCGAATTTTGCAAAATGGTACATAACTTCTTTGTTCAGTTTCATATGTACTATTGCACTAATACTTATATGTACTAGTTTCATATGTACTATTTGCATACTATAGGAACCGAAATTAATTTGGGACACTCTGTACATGAAATAAACATAATATCATTTAATGTTTAGGTGTTATGTTATGATCGTTCTACAAACTTCACTACGAGATTCTCTCTCTCTCTCTCTCTCTCTATTTATATATATATATATATTTTTCTTTTTTGTTGGGTGTACAAATTAGTTCGGTCCGTTTTCAAAAGATGTCTGGCTGTTATGAATGTTTCATAGTGACAGCTGATTTCGGTGGTTTTAGAGAGGTTATACATCTGTCAATAATATTCGGTTTATATTGCTTTAAGTTTTATACAAAACCCCTGTTTTTTACTGTGTTGAATATGTCAAATTTTGTGTTAACTAAGCAGCATTTGCGGGAGGTTTTAGTTTTCTGCTTTAATTGGAAGAAAAGTGCAGCTGTAGCGCATCGAATGCTTGTAGAAGTTTATGGTGACAATGCTCCAACTGATAAATCATGTAGGGAATGGTTTCGACGTTACAAGAATGATGATTTCAGCGTTGAAGACAAGCTTCGCTCTGGATAGCCAAAAAAATTATATTTTACCGTATGCGGTAAAATATAATTTTTTTGGCTGACGATTCCATTACGGGCCATCGGTATAGGCTACAATTGATTCGTTTGAGCCGTGCATTACGAGAAAAACGGCCGGAATACGAGCAAAGACGTGACAAAGTTATTCTTTTGCATGATAACGCTCGGCCTCATGTCGCAAAAGTCATAAAAAATTATTTGGAAACGCTCAAGTGGGATATTTTACCGCACCCGCCGTATTCGCCGGACATTGCTCCTTCTGATTACTGGTTGTTCTGACGGATGCAGCACGATTTGGCAGGTCACCGGTTCACTTCTTTCGCAGAAATCGAAAATTGGCTCCTAACTTAGATCGCCTCAAAAGACGAGACATTTTTTCGAGATGGATTTCGAAAATTGCCTGAGAGGTGGGAAAAAGTCGTAGCCAGCGATGGACAATACTTTGATTAATCTGTTCATTCATTTTGTTCTGAAATAAATGCATTTTTCCTGAGAACATTGATAGGTATCTTGCCTTAGACTTTCGTGACTCCCTTCAAGGTCATATTAGAAAAATTCTGCTAACTAAGACATGGTCGAGGGAAGATCCGGCCAACTAAGGCCTTAGTTGGCTGAATTTTTCCAATATGACCTTGAAGGGGCTCATGAAGGTCAAAGTCAAGGTCCCTATCAATGTTTTTACCAAAAATGCACCGTTTTCGAGATATTTCGCAATACTTCTGTCGGTGTCATTTTACCTTGATTTGACCTGTAGAATGAGAGTTACCCCATCAACCACATATCTCAACGTAAAATTTTCCGCTCTTTTTATTTCTGAGGTCAAAAATAGAAGTTTCCATAAAAAAAAAACAAGTTGACCTTCAAATGACTTTCAAATTTGACCTCAAAGTCAAAATCAAGGTCATCATTGAGTTCCGCCCTCAAAATCCTAAAACTTTTATCTCAACCATATTTTTTGCTAAAGTACGCTGTTTTCAAAATATTTCAGGGTATTCATACTTTTGCCTCACCTTGTATATATATATATTATCTCGTAGTGATCACTTACAAAGTACATCATTATGTATCTATATTAAAATGGAGCAATTTCCTCTTCATGCAGAAATGTTGAATACGCATTACTTTTAATTATCTGATAATTATTCAATCGTTTTGCGAAAGGAGTTCGTGAAACGGTCGTGACATAAAACGTAAATTTTAAACTATGTCAAGGTTATTTAACACTATTGAAAGTCATTAATCAAAATTTGTTTGCAAAGGAAAGATAAACAGATTTAAAATGGTTATCTAAATTTGTATAGAAAAGGGAAAACGCTGCTCTATTATATTAAGATATATACTTTTTAGACGATTATTATAAAATATACTGTGTACACATTTTTAGATCATGTTGCAATGGGTTTCTAACTTTTATATGAATTTCAGTAACCAATAGGGATTCATATAAGGAGCCCAGTAGCCATGTTGCTACAGAAAGATATTCACCTGTTCGCCGTGCTTCGGAAGGATCGGGTGCACCTGGACCAGCTATCCAAGCTATACAACAAGAATATCAACAATTACAAAGATTAGCATCTCCTTCACATAGTCCTGCAAGTATTCCTGGATCTCCTGTACATGAAAGAGGTGTAGCGGCAATTACGCAAGGTATTAATCTTTTTCTTCGAAAACATATGGTTTCTTTAATGTAAATTTTTCAGGTTATTCTATATAGAGTATTGAGATAAGATCACTAAAAAATAAATATTTTTCGAAATGTTTTATATTTTATTTTGATAATTTTCAGCATAATATATGAAATATCTTGATGACTATTCATTTTTCGATAATTTCACCTTAATATTGGATCAATCAAGAAATTTGCTCCGATTTTCAATAGGTGGCAACATATGCGTATAATATATGGTCTATTCTGTATTACTGTACTACTGAACTAGTGCAATACGTTGATGTGAGAAAACATATACTTGTCTCACTTCAACTTATTGCACTAGTTCAGCAACTTATTGCACTAGTGCAGCTATAAAGAACAGACCAATACTCTGTTTGATAAGAGCCTGTCCGGCATAACTCAAAAACTATTTATTGTAATGATTGAAAAAAATACATACATATTATTTGATAAGAACCGTAATGCTTTATTATTAATAATTTATCCAATTACCTTCATTATTAATAATTGCCTGGCCTTCGAGGCAGATTTTTCACTAATTTAATAGAGTATTCTCGAAGTAAAGATCTCTAGATCAATCAAATTTGTCAAACTAGCTATTAAGCTTGACCTTCCAAATCTTCTTTCCACGAAGTTTAAACTTCATGAATAGAGACGTTCAGACGTTTTCAATGGAATTTATTTATGTAGCTAAAAAGAACTGTAAGAAATTTACTAATTTTTTTACTTTAGCCGGCTACAGCACTGCCGTGACTGTGACAGCTAATACAGTGCATGAACGACATTTTCTTGTTTGTCACGCAGCATAAAAACGATTTCAATGTTTTGGATCATTGTCCTCTTGTAATAGCCAATATTTGTTTTTCCTTCTAAACCACTTTTGGGCAGATAGTAATAAAACTTTATAAATTTTTATTATTTTGCCGATGTTCAAATTGTCTATAAAGATGTGCTAAGTGCCAAATCCGTGCTTTGAGAAGTATCTCCAAATGTGCATTTTTACTAGATGTTTAATGGTCCGCTGGATAAATTTTGGCGTATACCAAATATGAGTAGAACGTGCCCAAAAGGAAGCTTTGTCGGAAAAAATTAAACGTGATCCACAATGGTCAGTTGGAGTATGTTTATAAGAAGTAAGAGTAAAAAATTAATCAATCATAATCGATTATTCTCTTTATATTCGAATATGACTGGTCAATTTCTTATTCTTACTTCCTACGAACATACTACCTATTCTACTACCCATTATAAACTACGGTTTACGTTGTCCCAATCGCGGTCCAAATTTTCTTGCGCCCTAGCGATTCTTTTTTCGACGTGTTTTTCGGACAGTAAAGGTTTCTTAATTATGTTTCGATATTTCACATCATGAGCGCGTAGACATCTTCTTATTATGTATAATATATTCAGTATTTGCCGATATCTAAATAAAATTATCTAAATAACCATCCAGATTAATAAGTAGATCATCTTTATCTTTATCTGGATGGAAGAAATACAAAGTATATTTATCTTCATCTTAGATAAAAAAACATGTTATCTCTACAAATTATCTGAAATGATGTTATGGTCTATATTCTGAACTCACTTTTCGATCAATTGAATGAAATAATATGCATTAACCCCTTAACGCACAGTTTTTTTGAAAAAACCGGCCAAAAAAATCAATTTTTTTTTATGTAAAAAAATTTTTTTCTTTGCTTTCACATTGTTATTTTCAATTCTCGATTATATTCGAGTGTGAAAAATTATAGCAGCATAAAATACAACGCCGCTCGAATTATCTCGAGTGTGCACAGTTTGGCCTGTTTAGCGCGTTCGAATTAACTCGAGCGTACAAGTTACGGGGTTAAGCCCGTATCAGGCTAGGGATTAGAGATTAGATTTCAAAGAATCAGCAAATTTGGGTTTTATCTCCTTTGGTCTGTTCCGTGAGAAAATGGCAGAACTATTCGTCCTCTCATTCAGAATGACTCCCTCAATCTATTGGGTTGCTNGCGAAACGATCCAACATTCAGTGCAATTATAACACACACTATTAATATCGGTTGCCCGAAAAATAATTGCCGATTTTTTCATAGAAATAAAATACAATTTTTTTTGTGCATAGAATGAACTTTAATCACTGACATATTTTCCATTTTGTTTGATGACCTTTTGCCATCTTTATGGCAACTTCATAATTCCACGCTCGTAGAACTTCTGGTTTTTATCGGCAAAAAATTGATCCAAGTGCGATTTCACAGCTTCATCATCCTTAAAAGTTTTAGTCCAAGTAGTTCTGCAAGAATCGAAATAAATAGTAATCTTACGGCGCAATGTCAGGGCTATATGGTGGATGTAACATCAATTCTCAACCAAGCTCCATTAATTTTTGGCGAGTGACCAAAGATGTGTGTGGTCTAGCGTTGTCCTGGTGGAAGATGACGCCCTTACGATTGACCAATTCTGGCCATTTTTCTTTAATCGCTGCATTCAGTTTGTTCAGTTGCTGACAGTAGACATCCGTATTGATGGTTCGGTTCCTTGGAAGGAGCTCAAAAAATACCACACCCTTCCAATCCCACCAAATTGATAGCAAAATCTTCTTTTGGTGAATATCAGCTTTCGAGGTGGTTTGTGGTGGCTCATCACGTTAGGACCATGAACGTTTTCGCTTAATATTATCGTAAACAATCCATTTTTCATCACCAGTAATTATTCGCTTCAAAAAAGAATCGAATTCATTGCGTTTGAGATGAGAATCGCAAGCATTGATACGCTTCGTTAAATGAATTTTTTTCAATTCATGTGGTACCCAAATATCAAGCTTTTTAACAAATCCAAGACGTTTTATATGATCGTGGATTGTTGATTTTGGTATTTTCAACTTCTCTCCAATCTCCCACTCAGATATATGACGATCCAACTCGATTATGGCTTTGATTTGGTCATCATCAGCTTGCAATGGCCGACCTGAACGTTGCTCATCTTTGAGTGAAAAATCTCCAGAACGGAGCTTATCAAACCAATTGCGGCACTGTCTTTCTTTTAAGGCTTCCTCGCCATATACGTCACGTAACTTTTTAGCAGCCTGCGCTGCGTTTTTTCCTTTGCGGAAATAAAAAAATAAAATATGACGAAAATGCTCGTTATTGAACTTCATACTAAAACTGACGCCAAACTAACAATTTTTAACAAAAACACGTGTAATTTGCTTCTAAAATCAACTAAGAGTGACAGCTTACAAACGTCAAAAGAAAAAAATCATAACATTGACAGAAGACATTCAAACAGACGCTTAAAGCCATCTATTGGAGCCATCGGCAATTACTTTTCGGGCAACCCAATATATGAGCTCTTTTTGTTCGTAGTTGCTTCACTAAGTTACCACAAGTTACGATTATTCAGAAAAAATAAAAGCGCGACGTACTCGCCCTGAGAGAGGTTTTGTTAACAAAACATAAACTATTACTCGCCCGACCGTTGCCAATACAACCAACATTTGTGCGCCATACATCTCTCTCATTCAACTGTTTCAACCGTCTTCTTTCGCCTTGTGTCCTCCCAACTTCACTGCACGACTCCACAAGAGTCCAAGCTCTTCCAAATTTCCTATCTAGACTTGTAACATTTCATTCTCGGTCTTGGAACTAAAGTAAAAAAGTTAGTAAATTTCTTACAGTTCTTTTTAGCTGCACTGTTAAATTGGTGTATATAATAAGTTAAAGCGAAACAAAATATATTTGCCTCACTGTAAGTTATTGCATCAGTTATTGCACAGCAGTGCAACTAAAAAGAACAGACCATTTGTTTCAATTGATCAATCCACTTTAAGCCCGTATCAAACACATTTATATTCATATCAATATTATATTAAACCGGAAGCCATCGACTTATGCATTCACACTTAACCTTCCGTCTCGTATAAATTTCATGTCGTATTGAATTGTAATCGTCTTATGTAACTTTTTATAGTGTCTATGACGTTATGTGTATTTTTCCTAATGCAAGTATTACGAAGAGTATTATACTGTTAGAATATTACATTGTTATAAAGTTCTATAAAGATTTAATTACAGTAAAGTTTTTGTTTTGTTATTGAATCAAACTTTTAAGTCAACTGTGAAGGCTGACCCGACTGCCAATTACACCTACCAACTCTTAATTGACCAATTTTAATAGACTAGTTATATGACGCTTCATTATGATAGGCCCTTCAAGTCAACATTCGTAACTGCCAGTCAGATCGGCCTTCACAGTCAGTCTGATATGGGTTTTATAGAAGAAAACTGAAATAATTACTGCATTTAGAAAACAGCAATTAGTGAGCAGTCAATGTTTATTGATCTTTTTTATTATATCCTTAAATTTAAAGCGATTGACGTTGACGAATTATTTTATCATTGTGCAATTTTATGATCTACGTCATTTTTATTATGAATTTTTATAAAGTTTCTCATGAAAACAATATCATCTAAAGAATTATCTTGATAAGTAGTGCAACCTATCTTATCTATTATCTAGATAAATTAAAAACAAAATCCTCTTCATCTAATTTAAGATGGATTTTTCGGATTTTCATCTCATCTTCATCTGTCTTTCTGCCACTAAATCGGACCATAATTGATGCTTTCTTTATAAAGCATGTCTTACGAACTAACTCGGATTGATTTTCCCGTATGAGTCGTTATGTATTTGTCGCTTTTAAGGTTAGAGCATATAGCCAATTTACCTCGGGATAGACAAGTTTACGTGTAAATGTGTATATGTGCATTAATTTTGGTAAAAAAAACAAGTTAGGATTTATAAAATATTTCTACTTACGTTTTTCTTTGGGAAAAATTTTATCAATTCGAATGATCGAGTGACTGAGAATAGGTGAGTCGGAGTTGATAAGGCTTGGCTGTGGAGGAGCAAAATTTAATACTATCCTTGCGGATGATAATTGGCTCGAGGAATACTTTTAATAAACAAATCTTTATCATGGCTGAACTACAAATAGCTAGTATTAATCTTTATCGTGTATGGATTAATTTAGTAAACTACAAATGTCGCATCTAATTAATAGTTTATTAAAAGAAAAATTTGCAAGAAGGAAATGTTTTGAGCTCTGTATTTGTCTTTTGTCTAAATGAGTCTAATTTAGTCTCATCTGGTCTAGTCTGGTCTAAAAATCTAACACAATTATTCGCGATCATTCTTTTTAAGCAAGTGATGAGAAGCTCCTGCACGAGTTCTCGCCACCTTTTAGAGAAGGGGGAAAGATGTTTCACACGATATCAGAGTCATATTCGATATTATTGATTGTAATTGTATAACAATTTCCATTCAGTTTTATCTGCTTGTTATCTTCCAAACGTTATTTCAAATCAATTGTCTAAGAAAAGTTACGTAGACGTAACACATCTGAGGGAAAGGCTTCCTTTACTTGCTCCCGTTGGAATTTCCTGTCTAATGGTCTACAGGTCAAAGTTTCGCCGGACTCATTCTTATCAAATAGACTATAATGTAGGTAACAACGCTGATAATATTTATATATTATATATTGTTATAAAGGTGACAACTTCACCTGCACAATGCGCATTAATGCATTTATATTGTGTTTATATGCTGTATTTGTTAAATGGAAACGATAAATTGTATTTGTGCCATATTATGTTATTTAAGTTTAGAGATGTTCTAAATGTTTTTGATATCACCGAAAGTAAAGTTTATGAAGAGACGGCAGTGATTACTAGATTACCAGTTAGAAAATGATTTGTGCGCTTTAGACACGATGATTTTTAACCTAGAAGTAAAACTATGCTTTGGATACTCAATGATAGTTGATGATAATTTAATCATTAATTTTATCACTTTAAATTTAAACATTTCCATGAAAAAAATTGCACAAAAGTTAGTCGTTGCATACAGAAGTGTATTTGGTCATTAAAAAAAAATTGGCTATATTTTAAAGCTCGATATTTGAGTATCGCATGCTTTCATAAAGAAAAACAAATTGGGTCGCGTCTCCACAACCAATTTTTTATTCAATTAACTAAAGACTCATTTTAGTATCGATTAGTAACAGGCAATGAAAAATGGACCTTATACAATAACAATCAACAAAAACTAACATGGAGGCAATTGAAAAAGCCTGGTCGATCAATGGTAAATACCGATTTGTATTCTAAAAAGGTGATGTATGTATGGTGAAATTGCAAAAGCTTAATCTTTTATAAGCTGCTTTCCATTAGCCAGACGATCAATTCTGACAAATATTGTGAACTGGATAAATTGAAAACTACAATCTAGGAAAAGCGACTGGTTTTGGTCTATTGGAAGGACATCTCTTCTATTTTGATAACGTCAGAACTCATACTTTAATGCAGACTATGCGCAATTTCAAATAGTTGAATTAGAATATCGTAGATAACAAAATATATTTAATCTGACCTCATTTTATTATTACAATAGTCAAAATATAAGGATAAAAATAAATACAGATGCATGCGCATATGCTGCTTACAAAAAAAAGATCTGATGTTAACATTACGGATTTCGTTCAAATTGGAATATGTTATAATACCAAGCCTCCATTATTTGATAGACAAGTGAGACTGTGCACCTCTCAAGCATTCACGAAAAATTTACATCTAAAATTGTTCGTGCATCTTAAACACTGTTTATGAAAGCACACTTGTCGAGAGTCGATGTGAAGAAACGAGCTGTGAACATATCGATGAGGTTGTTTTTTTTTCGATTATACAGTACGAACTTGCGTCGAGTCAAATTGAATCGTATGTTTTTGAGGCTGGTCGCCTCGGTATTTAGCGTTGTGCGTGTCGTTCTTGCATATTCGAATACCGTGAGTGTGCAAGGTGACTGGAATCCGGTGGACGCCGGAATTTCATGACTCCGCTTATCATCGACGTAAGAAAGTTTGTAAACTCGCATCTCTCGTATTATCGATCTCATAGAGATCAACTGGTGGGACGTTCTAGCCATTCGCGTTATAATTGTTGTGTTGCGTTAGACAGGTGTAAGAATCTCGTGTCGGAATGTAACGCCCGCGTTTCACAACAAGAACAATCTGTCGTAACGCGTATATTTAACGTTCTTTTCGCGGATATTGAGTGTTCGGGAAATTAGGTTCGTTACTCGGGGAGTGGCGAGCGACGACAGATCTGGGGTTCGGCGTGAGGCACCGCGCTTATTAATCGGCCGAGCACGATTAGCGTATCGTACATTCTTGCGTATTTCGTGTCTTTTTCTTGTGTTATCGTCTTCGTGAGGATGTGTCGATCTGACATTTCGACGTACGCGTTCCGCGCTGCACGATCGACTTTGGTAGTATCGCGCGAATATCGTGAGCGCGGCCTGGTATTTTGTTGTCGCGTCCATTCCGTATTGTAGCATGTGGAATTGCGTTCGCGGATGAGTGACCGTCGCTATGGTGCTCCTTAAAAATTTCATGTCGCGCTTTCTGTATAATTCGCGTTTCGGTTTTTTCTTGTACTTGCTGTATTGTCGATTGCGAGTTTAACTACGATTATTAGCATTAAAACGACCGCTCCGACAGTGTTCTCGAGAATCTATCGCGTCTGATTACTTATCATGTTTCTTTTAATTTTGTCTCATTGTTACTTTGATTTCCGTGTCAAATAAATGTTTTTTTTTCTTGTTAACGAATCGCGTATTCTTGCACTTTATCCTGAATTATTCTTATGCATGTTCACCTATTCGGATACGTACAATTTCTATTCCCCAAGGAGCTTTAGACCCCGTCTCTCTCCGTTCGGAATGTTGAGCTAGTCGTGCTCATTGCGAAGGGATCGAGGAAAAAGTTCTCATGATTTTTCGGACTTTCGCTGATGCGAACAACGTCTGGTGGCCAACTTTGGTCTTTCGATTTGGTACTCTTTCGCGTATCTCACGTTTAATGATCGTTGCTCCCGCAGTGATTTGTTGCGCTTTTCCTATAGGAACAACTTTGCTGGACGATGCCCTGCCCCCGTCCACATGGCTCTTTGATCGGCGGGCCGCGAACGAATGTTCGGTCAACACGTGATTTTCGTGCGCGTGCGAAATCCAGCGTTCCCGCTCATGCGGACGCGACGGTGCCGATGCTCTCCGAGGTGTTTCGCTGTACGTTGTCGAAACTCGGCGCCCAACAAGGAGACCCCGTGTCGTTCATCGCACAACATATTCCAATTTGAATAAAATCCGTGATGACGACATCAGATTCTTCCCTTGTCAGATGTCATTCATGTCATGATGTTAAAAAAATTTACCATCTAATAACGTTAATCACATAATGATTTTTCAAAAGATATTAAGTTGTGATAAAACATGATTATCACGCATTTCTATCTGACATTTTCTTATATCCTCCATATTTTCCAGACATTGCATTTTCTTATCTCTTGTTCCAGTCATTATAATACAATTTAAATAGGAAAAAGTCTTTTTAGACTTAAAAATTATATTCCTGTTTTTTTTTTTAATAAATCAGCCATCTTTTACCATACAGGCATACGAATACTGCTAGAACGTTGGCGAACGATCGTAGATAATGGCGAAAATTATTTGATTGATGAATGAGTTGTTTCCATTAAATATAACATACAGGACGTTCTAAAGACGTCCTAAGGACGTCTACAGAACGTCCACAGGATGTCCCTCGGATAAAGTGTACTGTATGAGGAGGTCAAACTTAACACAAAAATCGGAACGAACTTTTTGACTGACCTAATACTTTTGTATGTCTTTTTGTACTTTAATATGTCTATATACAACAAACTTGAAGAATCGAATTATATTTAAAGAAAACTATAGAATTGCATTAAAAAAGTAAAAGTTAATCTTGAAATAATTTCATAAAAAATAGGTAAATATTCACTTAAAGTCAATTCCTTCAGAAGTCAACGATCTTGACATACGTTGTCAAGGTCATTCTTCTGAGTAACATTTGAAAAGTTTTAGCCGTCGTTCATTGTTTATTAAAAAGTTTTTAACAAAAGAAATTTGAAAAATACATTTATTTCTAGTACTTATTCATCCCGTACTTACCAATATATTATAGATCACTCATGGTAAGGTTTTAGGAAAGAATGTTACTGGTGTTTATGGGAGAGAGACTTTCTCCGCCGATTAATCTAACTTAACCTTACCCTTTTGTTTCTTGTGAGTTTGTTTGTGAGAGTATTTGGGGATTATTTGGTAGGATATTTATATATAATATGAATTACCTTAGGTAACCTGTAAGTAATCCATTCTTTTCAAGTTTTCTTGTAAAGAAAATTAAAAAGTTAGGATTAGATTAGATCACTCTTTCTCAAAGTGGATGATAACGCCCCCTTGTAGGGGCTGGAGGCTTTCAGGGGGGCAGTAGAAGGCTCAGAGAAAATTAGGAGGCGTTAAGGCAATCTAGAGGGGCGACGGCAAAGAAATTCAATGTATAAAAATCCGACTTTAAATCGCCCTTCCACTGAAACCGTTGTCCTCAGTATTTAAAACTAAAATTAAATAAAGTCGAACCTTGTTAACCATTAGTAACCTTGTTATAAAAAACAGCTTCTAGCAGATAGAAGCTGTTTCTTATAATAAGGTTTCTTATAACTATAACAGGTAAAACAATTTATTATTATTTAATTTAGCTAGAATCTAGCTAGCATCTAGCTAAATTAAATAATAATAGTTTATTTTACTTCCTTTAATAAACATTTTTTATAACAAAACTAGATATTCGGCACTTTGTTAGTTAGTTTTAAAATTAAGTAAAACACTAATAATGGAATTATATCTTTTCTATCACCGTCATTGGTTCCTCAAAGTTTGTATGGAAAACTGTATCGGACCATCCACCTTCAGTTCGTGCCGTGTTTGTGACAATCAAGTTCTAACAAGTTTTTGTGAAACAACGCGATTTTTACAACTCTGCATGAATAGACATCATTATCTTCCTTGTTCTAACTTGCTTAGTATAGTAGCATTTTTATCGGCTGACTTAAATTTTTAATTCTTTTTAAAAAACTGCCTCTTTTTTATAGAACTAAAGAAGGGAATAATATTCTGCTGACTTTTAAGATCTTTAAAATATGCAATTTGCATCAATCAGTTTTAAAGACAAAATTGGTGTTTTAAAATAACGTGAAATTTTGGTGCGAATTACCAGTAATGATTTATTATCTGTAACTTACATATTAATTTTTAACTTAATATTACTTCGAACAATCCCATTTACCATAGGCTGATGAGCTTCAGTAAGCCTTTTTACAAATGTATTTTACTCCAAATATAAATAAAACAAATAATATGGATAGTCGTTGGTGCAAGTAACTTACAACGGTATCTTTAGCGAGTAGCCGACACTTCTGAACTTTTATTTTACAATGAGGGCTTGTATTGAAGTGGCAGGCATTTATAGGCTTTTTTATAAGTACTGCGGTTTTAAGTATTTTATCAAATTAAGTCAATGAATAAAAATTCTACTATACGAATTCGGTTACTCACATAAACAAGTGGTTACAAGTTTATCTTGTTCCTGTCGGTGCGTGTTACATTTCCAATCTATATAAAGGCAGTGAGTGTTTACCAGGTGTAGAAGTATGAAACCGGAATTTTTTTTGTAAAAATTACACGTCTGTTGTTTGAAAATGATAAGAAATATTTTATTCAAAATAATGTCCATTGTTATTTATACATTTTTCCCACCTCTCCGGCAGTTTATGAATGCCACGCCAAAAATACATTTCTTCTTTTGAAGCGAACCAGCTATCGAGCCATTTTCGTACATTTCCATACGAATTGAAGCGTTGTTCAGCGAGAGCGTGTCCCATTGATGCGAATAGATGATAATCGGACGGAGCCAAGTCTGGAGAATAAGCCGCATGCGTTATTTAGTATTTCTCAACTGAACGCCTCGATCGTTTCCCTGACCCGTTTTGCTGTGTGTGATGGGGTATTATCATGGAGCAAAATGACTTTGTGTTGCCTTTTTCCATATTCCGGTTGTTTTTCACGCGATTTAAATCGATCATTTGCTGTTGGTAGCGATCAGTGTTAACGGTTTCATCAGGTTTTAGCAGCTCATAATAGATTACACCCTTCTGATCCCAGCAAACACAGAGCATTGTCTTCTTTCCAAAGCGATTTGCAGTGGATGTTGATAGATTCACCCATGATTTCTGACGCTTAGGATTCTCAAAATATATCCATTTTTCATCACCTGTCATAATACGATGGACTTTCTTTTGTATCTGTCGAGCAGCATTTCACAAGTGGTTTTTCGATTTTCTTGCTGTCTTTTATTCAGTTCATGCGGAACCCATTTTCCCATTTTCTCAATCTTTCCCATGGTTTACAACGAATTGAGCTTTCTGCGTCACATTCAATTCATCCGCGAGTTCTTGTTGAGTTTGAGTATCATCTTCATCCAATAAGGCTTGCAATTCGTTGTCTGAGAACTTTTTCGGTGGTTTCCCACGCTCTTCGTTTCTCACGTCAAAATCACCACTTTTGAATTTTTTGAACCATTCGAAACACTGTGTTTTACCAAGAGCATGTTCACCGTAAGCTTCGACAAGCATTCGATGCGCAGCAGTTTTCTTCAAATGATAACAAAAAACCAATGCTGTCCGCAAATCGTAGTTCGTAGGCACAAAACTCGACATGTTTAAGGTTATAGAAAAATATACCGGTGTATGGAACTTGGGTTGTTGTGTGTTGAAAATCTTCGTCAGCTGTTAGAGGGAGATGATGGCGCTGCAGAAGCGGTCTTACGGTCCCTAAATTGATGACTAGCACCATCTATAGAGAAATTCCGGTTTCATACTTCTATACCTGGTATTTTATTTTCATTAGCATTTTAGCGCGTACCGCATCATCATATCGATAGCAGGTTTTCAAGCGAATATTTTACTCACGTCTAAACTATGTCGGAAGCAAAGAAGAAAAGACGACAGTACGGTGCGGATTATATTAAATACGGATTTATAGAAAATCCTACAAATCCGTCATCGTCAATGTGCCTTATTTGCCAAAAACCATTTTTGAACGAAGCGATGAAGCCATTTAGGCTACAAGATCATTTAAATAAAGTTCACTCGGATAAGAAAGACAAAAATGTGACTTATTTTCAAGACCTGGAAAAGAAGTACACAGTTCAAACAACTATCTCGAAACTTTTTTCAGCAGCTTCTAAGCAAGACGATGACGGACTTCGTGCTTCGTACAATATCTCATTGTTAATTGCTAAAACCGGCAAACCACATACTATAGGGGAGGATTTAATTTTACCGCCAGTAAAAGAAATATTAACTACTGTGCTCCATAAACCAGCGGCAGATATTATCCGAAAAATTCCTTTAAGCAATAGTTCTGTACAAAGACGAATTGATGAGATGGCTAAAAACATTGAAGAATCGTTGTGTAATCATCTTAAGACTTGTCAATTTTTAATTCAGTTTGATGAGTCCACTTTACCAACTAATGAAGCATTGTTATTGTCATACGTGAGGTTTATCAAAGTTGAGAAAATATGTCAAGAACTATTATTTTCTAGAAATTTAGAAACAGACACAAAGGGAGAAACCATATTTAATACACTGGAAAAGTTTTGTGACGAAAAGGAAGTTCCTTTGAATAATATTACGTCAGCTGTTACAGATGGCGCTCCGGCTATGTCAGGACGTTACAAAGGCTTCATAGCGTACTTAAAAAATAAAGTTCCAGGCGTGCTAGCTGAACATTGCGTCATTCATCGCCAGCATTTGGTTGCAAGAAATCTGAGTGAACGCTTGCATACATCATTGCAATATGTTATCACAGCAGTTAATAAAATCAGAAGCAGCTCACTAAATGACAGATTATTTAGTCAGCTTTGCGCTGCCAATGATGAAGATTCTAACCACTTGCTGCTTCACACAGAAGTGCGCTGGCTATCAAAAGGTACTTGTCTGATTCGATTTTACAATCTGTTTGACTCTGTGATAGAGTTCCTGGAAAACAAAGATACAGAATTGCGCGGCAACCTCATCACATCAAAGAATGATATTGCGTATTTGACAGACCTGTATAAATTGTTTAATGATGTGAATCTCCAGCTTCAAGGCGACGACTTAAACTTAATTAAAACATATCGTTGCTGCTTTCGAAGCCAAATTGCTACTGTACAGAAGGAATATCGGCAGACATGAATTTAATAACTTCCTCAATTTATCGGCAGTATCCTTCAGTAACGATAACTTGCTTATTTACTGTCAACACTTGGAGAACCTCCACGATGATTTTAAGGAACGATTCAAGGACATTTTAAACGTGGACATACCAGACTGGGTTTTGGATCCTTTTTCAAACCAACACAGCAGGATCATCCCAGTTAGAAGAACAACTTATAGAACTGACAACAAACGAAGAATTAAAAATTAAATTCAAGAATGGCTATCAAGAATTTTGGCTGCAGAAGCGAATCTCCCAACTGTACCCTAGTTTATGGTCGGTTGTTCAACGATTTCTGATAGCATTCCCATCGTCGTATTAGTGTGAACGTGGATTTAGTGCTGTAGCAACGTTGCTAACTAAAAAGAGAAATCGGCTGCAAGTTACTGAACGCAGCGACTTAAGGCTGTTTTTAAGTGAATTCGAGCCTGATATTAACAAACTTGTCAAAACGCATCAAATTCATCCTTCACATTAGATAAGTTTTAAATTCAAAGCCTTCTTTTAATGTTAATAAAAATACTTCTAAATATGATTAAGTATGAGTTTTATTTCCTCTCATTGAAACATTCTTTGATCTCAGAAATAGGATATGGGTCACACCCTATCTATCCTATCCATATAATAATGCATGTTTAAAAATTATATTTGCAATAACTGTTTTTAAGAAACGTAACAGATGGTAATGTAAAAAGGTAAGTTAAAAAATAGAGGGGGCACTAGATTTTTTTTTAGTCTCAAAGTGGGAGGTGGTCGAAATAAGTTTGAGAACCTGTGGATTAGATTAACCAACGGGGAGAGGCGAAGCCCCTTCCCCGTAAATACTAGTAACATTCTCTCTCCTTCAATATGTATTTATTATTAAACCAAAGCCAAATATTTATTTAAACGTCTCCTCCTGCACCATGAACGTATAGATGAATTTTTCACATCTTAATTGTCTTCTTAATTATATTTGATGACTTGATTTTTCACATCTTCTTAATTATTTTCTTAATTGTATCAGAAAATAATAAATAATATTTACAATGCGTCTCATTAATGATACAAAAGTATGTAAAATTATGTAATATAATTACAAATAATAAATGAGAAAAACATTAATTTTCAGGATTGTGCCAGCATATCTTTTGTTAATAACTTTTTAATAAACAATGAGTGATGGTTAAGACCTTTTGAATATTGCTCAAGGGGATGAATTCTATAACGTATATCAAGATCTTTGACTTCTGAGGGAGTTGATCTTATGTGAATATTCAGCGTTGGAAAAGTTATTTTTAAAAAGTAACTCGTTACCGTTATTTGTTACTTATTGAAAAAACAACGCGTTACCGTTGCTCGTTCAATGTGGATAACTTTTTAAAAATAACTTTCCCAATCCTGTATATTTACCAAAATATACTTCAAAATCACGACAATATTACTATTTAATGTTTTTTTTGTAATCTTATAATTTTGGTCTGAAATATTTTTTTTTAGAAATACTTTAATACTTTAGAAATAGTTCTCGAGATATTTAGAAATTTCGTAATTTTTTTACATCCTATATAAAACATACATATATCAATATTTTAAGGAATGCATGTTTAAAATTGTTATTGTGTAATGCATATCATTTAAAAATGAGAAGTTTGATATGTATATGAATTCACTTTTGTTATTTTTTGTTCATTAACAATAGGTCTTAGTGGTTTAACTACAACGCCGGTACAGGGTAGTATCGTACATGGTACGCCAGCGCAACCACCGGCGACACCATTAGATTTAAGTCCTCTTAGGCATCATAGATCACCTGCTACTACCCCTGTAAGTTACTCCCCCAGTAATAGTCCAGCATTGGATATGATACAAGAAGAACATCCTGTAGAGGTACCAAGGGTAAGTAACATTTTATTAAATATAATAAAAGTTGCGTTTTATATATATGTTGGCTTATTATTATTGTTATCATATAACAGTGACTTTTGTTATACAGAACCCGCCGAAAATTTCAGAACGGCTAATTATCTCAAAAAATATTGATTTATTTAACACTTTGAAGCCTTGGCCTTAAAGATGATTTATTAATGGGATCTTGGACAATTTTGATGTCTATAAAAAAATTTTCATTTTTGATATATGTTGTTGTAACGTAGCAACCAATATATCAATTTTAAGTGTGAAAAAAGCACTTTAAAAATAACAAAAACGTATGGATTTAAATAGCGAGGCCCAAGTTATACTTGGGCTTCGACAATTGTCGTCTGCGCGCTATCCCGACCTATACTCGGACTTAGGACAAAAAGTGTTAAAAATGTTTCAATTAAAAGTAATAGCGTTTAAAAAAGCTATTATACATTGATATTTACTTGATCTTGGGATGACCTTGAGAAACGTTGTCAAGGTCAACATAAAAATCTTAAATGGAAATCTGTATTTTTTATAGCATATCCTTGTAGCTGACGTTGAGATGTTTCCAAAACACTGGTTACAAACCTTTTTTCAATGAAAACTTTCAGAGTTTTGACTACAAAATTTCAATACCATAAGCATTACTCAAGGTGTACCACAAGAAGGTAGCCCAGTCGGATTTATACTTTTTGTATGTGCGTGCGTGCATGCATACGTACAATATTGAAATTTTGAAGATTCATAACTCTGAAAATTCTCATCAAAAAAAAGTTTGTAACCAATGTTTTGGTAACATCTCAGCGTCAGCTACAAAGATATGCTATGAAAAATAGAAATTTCGATTTTTTTACGATTACGATTTTTATGTTGACCTTAACGACGCTTCTCAAGGTCAAATCAATATCAACATTTGATAGCTTTTTTAAACCCTACTATTTTTGTTTTAAATATTTTTAAAAATAAATCTATATATTTTTAGATAATTAGCTCCGGAGTTTTTGCTGTGCTCTATATAATCATAGATTTCCTATTAGTATATAGTATATAATTTTATAGGAAGTTTTGCAAAAAATGACAATATACAAACTTGTATATATATTTGTTCGGTATATGTTTAATAAATTGTTTTATATGCTGCAATATCAAGAAAGATACCGATACATTGTTAAATTTTATTAATTGCATTGTATAAATACTAAAAATTTACGGTGTTCGAATTTGGTTACAAATTCTAACATGTTTAAAATATATAAGATATTTCTTCACAGTTTCTAGGTAAATATATGTTTTGAGGTAAAATAGAAGAAGTAAAAAGAATTAAAGAAAAACTATTGATTATGCCGAACAAGTTATGTTAATTACTATTCCACATTCTTCTTTTTTCATTTATTCTTCTTAAAATAACAAAATTATTAATACACTACTACGCATTTTTTTTATTTTTATAATGTTCTATGGTTGAAAATATTGAACCTTTTGGTGAAGATATTTAACTTTTTACAATATCGAGCCGTTGATAGCGCATTTCTCGTTGATCTGATTATTTTGATGTAACAAGCGCGTGATGTGCATTAGTTTTTAATGTAAACGAAGAGATCTGAAAAGATCTGAGAGCTTCCGAAAACCAGTCACGTTCTATCGTCATTTTGACTAAAACTCTTTAATTGATGTCAAATGAACGCTCTTAAATAGATTTTTACTGAAAAAGAAGTTTATAATCAAAATATTTAAACAAATGTTAGATAAATGTTTAAATAAAAATTAGTTAAATATTTAATTAACTTAGATAGCCAAACCTGCGCAAGCAGACTCTGTGCACAATTTAATATAAATTTTTGATGGCAGAGATGCAACAATTTCATATACAATTTTTTCTATCTGACGATGTTGCCAAACTGCCATCAAAAATCTGACAGAGCTTGCTCACATGTCATGTCAGTAGATTGACGGCAAAAACCGAGCAGGCCTTGCTGCGCGAGGTTTGGTGGCAGAATCTAGTCGCTTTCTGTCACCAATCTGCCGTCGAATCATATCAGTAGACTCTGTCAACAGAACACGAACTTAATGCGGACACGAATGTCTATAGATCTGTCGATGGATTCTGATCGGATCTGTCACCAATCTGCTGGTAGACTGCTAATAGACTTACTTAGATAAATATAATTATATACTTTAATAATATACAACAACCTAATTTAACCCAAACATAACAACCCAATTTAGTTTACAAATTAAATATCAAATGTATATATATATATAGAGTATAAAAAGATTTATTGATATTATCAGTTTGATCTTAGGTGGCGTCGCCAAAGTCAGAACAAGGACACTTTGAGTTTTTTTAATGGAACCCCCTAGATTTTATTGCATATATATATATATACTGGATCAACCACCGATCTTGCCTTCATTGACTAGATCATGCCGATCTTTTCTTCATTGGCTGGATCAATCACCGATCTTACCTTCATTGGCTGGATCATACAGATCTTGCCTTCATTGGCTGGATCATACAGATCTTGCCTTCATTGGCTAGATCATCCTCTGATCTTCCTCTAAACACAAAAGAGGTGTTGTGTGACTGGGCAATCTTCGTGTGGTACACTTTGCGTAATGCTAATGCCGACGGTATTGTAACTTTCAAGCCTTAACTCGAAAGTATTTAGTGAAAAAATACTTTCTTATAGTTTTGGAAAGGTCTCAAGAAAGGCTATAATAATATGCAATAAAATCTAGGGGGTTTCATTAAAAAAACTCAAAGTGTCCTTGTTCTGACTTTGGCGACGCCACCTAAGATCAAACTGATAATATCAATAAATCTTTTTATACTCTNTATATGAGCCGTTTATTTTGAAAGTGGCCTAAGTCCATTTTTCAGTTATTTCCGGTTGCCCGTGGTTACATGTACAACTTCAAGTTATCTATCAATAAAGCATTTGAGGTTACTTATATTCCGAGTAAATACGATAATTTTGGACAAATAAGTTTCAGAGTTAGTTCAATAATTGAGCCATTTATTTTGAAAGCGGCCTAAGTCCATTTATATTTAAATTGAGATANATAATGTCCGAAGACAGTGATGAAGGTAATTTTAATTAATTAGTATTTAACAAGTTAACCTCACTTTTTGGATAATTGCTTTAGTTGAATAATCAGTACGTTTAATTAATGTAGTTAAAAAAAATTTACGCAATATACATACAGTTAAATATAAAACTTAAAATTTAATATTAAATTTTAGAAATTATTTCACCCATAGGGAAGAACAAAACGACAAGACCATTTAGTTCAAATAGTGAAGAAGAATTAGTAGTACTAATGATTTCAAGAAAAAACGAAAAAAAAGAGAATTATAGAACAATATTCGTCGTCAGGGGATGAAGATACAGATAACAATGAAGAAAAAATTGATGAAACATACATCCAAAAAATGCGAAAGATTAAACGGAATTCAGGAAAAAGATATTGTACTCAAACCGAAAATATTGTACCTTTAAAAGTTTTCCAAAACAAAGATTGCCGTTGTCGAAAAGCTTGCATGAAAATTACGAAGAAGAAGAAAGAAAGAATATTTTTGAGAAGTTTTGGTATTTGGGAGACTTTAATAAACAAAATGTATTGTTTTACGAAGCTATCGAGCGCAAAACTGTGAAACGAAGACGTCAAAAAAA
>NW_014562574.1:0-771 GCF_001313825.1 Dinoponera quadriceps | reverse complement strand
TAAGTCCGACGAATTCTGTCATTATAGCTCCGTTATTTTCATTTTTCATTAGGCTCGGAACCTTCTTATTTACAAGCAATATATCGTACGCGTTGTCAACAAGATAATCACTCGTATCGAATTTATGAATATCGCGTTTCATGTGCTCATAAATGTCTTCGCATTCTATGTGGTGAATTAGACTGTCGGTGTAGGTGTATATAATTTTACATTTTTCGCGATATGAAGGAGACATGTACTCGTGGTGAAATTCATACAAGCAAACCTTTGATATGTCGAGGATGGACATACCCACATAGATCGGCTTGTTGAATTTCACTTCGAGTTTTCGTAATTCGACGGCAATTAAGTTTTCTGTGAAAATGCTTCGGCTATGAAAATTTGGTTTCGCGATCATTGCCTCAGCACCGTGCCGCCCATCCTATTTTGTCAGCAGTTTCACATTTACATGATTGCGTACATTTTCCATCGTTTTTCCAAATACAGCATTGTTCATCAATTTATACAAATTTTTCTTGAAATTATTCGTCGCTTGTGTTCTAAACTGTGTATTTAGTTCGATGTAATTGCGGAGCCACGGAGATTGAGCGAATTGGAGTATACAGTGTATCTAATGCGAAGACCGTGACGCGTGCACTGCTGCAGGTTGCGATAATGAATAATATAACGCTGCTTATCGTATAATGTTGCCAATAACTTATCCTGTCTTTTACCGGGTGGTTTGGCGCGCGTTGGACAAAACGGTAGGTCAGCATGAGCGTCGTGCAAATG
>NW_014562573.1:0-461 GCF_001313825.1 Dinoponera quadriceps | reverse complement strand
TATCTTGGCTGATAGATCTCTTTCTCATCGAGCACCTGTAAATCATTTCAATATATGGAAAATACTGGCTAGACGAAGCATTGAAAGACTTTATCAAATAAATTTTATGTAATAAAATTATGTACTGCGAGTTTTGTATTTAATCTTTACTGAATATGCGATATTCATATATTGCCTTAAACCTGAAAATTGTTCAAAAAAATTTCTTTATTATTACAATTAAACGTTAATCGATTAACGATTAAACGTTATCTAGCTAATATTTTGTGACTTTATAGTTAAAGTAATTAATCAATTCATATGCAACTACATGTATAAAATGCCATTATCAAATAACATACATCAGTGAAACTGAAATATTAAGAACACACGAAACAGAGATAGACACACGTTATTTTTTATTATTTTCGTCACAACTACTGGACTACAACTGCTGGAAGCATATAAGAACAAAAGTTTAA
>NW_014562572.1:1085347-1179619 GCF_001313825.1 Dinoponera quadriceps | reverse complement strand
AAATACATACCTGTAATATACACATGCCATATGTGTTACCTAATATTTTATGTGTTTCATTATAGTAACAATAACGAATATTGGTTGAAACAACAAAGAGTTCAAATGGGTCATCTTCGTTAACATCTAATTTACCCGACTTAATCTTTTTTTGTAAAGTCTTCATGCGTTTCTTCCTATGGCTGCTAAAACCTAGATCTTTCCTATAGCACCACAGCACAGAAGGCCTAGACTTTACTACAGTCTTGGATAACATATGATGCAACAATACCACCTGAGAAGATATTTTTTATAAATAAATAATCAAAGGTCCTAAGATTACAATGAAGGGACAAAGACATATATGACACAATAAAAACCAAACTACAAAGGTATTAAGTTATATTGTGTCATTTATATTGTGTTCTATACGTGCGACTGAAGACGACCACATATTCGAAATGCTATTACTATGTTGTTATTATAATGTACTTGTCTATACACTGTTATCAAGTTTTGTTCTTTAATTCGGCTTTTATCGTCCTTATATTACGTACAAACTTTTTTACAACTAATATATAAATAATAACGGCATAAACGACTGGATATTTTTAATACTTCGCAGGCATGTTTTCCAGGTGTAACATTTCACACGTGCAATTTAGAAGATTCAATGAGATACTTACTTGATCTCTTGCCTTTTCACCGATGACAACAAACATTGTTCTGTGTCCCATAACAACGCCATTTTCTATTAAAACTCGTATGCGATTATCTATCTTTTTACGGACCATTTTAATAAAATTTACTCAGAATTCTTTCTTTATAACCTTAAAATCATGCTGCCGCGAACCACACTTCTGCTACCTTAAAGGCGAAGTGAAACAATGATGGTGCGAAGGCGAAGGGAAACAATAATTTGGGGTGCTTTTTCATTTAGGGTGGAAGTGGTAAATTAAAAAAAAATATAGTACAAATAATATATATAATAGGGGTAATCAATCAGAACGATTGTTAGAAATATTATCAAATCCTCATGCCTGTATCAGGCTGTGGATTGGAGATTGAATTGAAATTTTGCCAATCAGTGTAGAATACACTAAATTTCACTAAACTTGAGTTTAGTTAACTTTACACTGATTAACCAAATTCAATTCAATCTCAATCCCCAATCCGTAGTCTGATACAGGTATCGGGGTTATATTCCAAAACTCGACGGATAAATAGCTTTTGTTACGTCCACGATAGATATCTATATAGGGAAATTTGAAAGTAGTAAAATCAGTGACTTACGTGGACGGTTAACAGAGTGATGACTCCACTTTTGGGTCACTCTGTTTCACCGAGTTTCCTCTGGGTCTCCGGAGTCTAGCGAAACGATCGATGAATCTGGTGAGAAATCAGTGCCGCTCGTTCTCCTGGCTCGGTCTCGGATGATGTTAAAGATGTATAAAAAAAAAACAGAAGAGGCAATAATTCATATTGATTAATAATTATTTAAGTTTGGCATTACCATAATATAATGTGATTATAAATTTAAACGTAAGATCCAATAGACATTAGTGACATTAACATTGACATTAACAGTTTTATATTTGTTGATTAAGAATATTTTATTGTGAAATTAGAGCTGGACATTTGTCACGCATCTATTTTGCCGACTTCTCGATTTTGTTTTGTATCTTTAGAAAGGATTATCTTGATTTTGTTTACATGAAATCTATTCTTAAGAATAGATAAACAAACAGATTAACAAAATGTTGTAGTGTTGATATTTATCGCGCGTATGGGATATTCGAAAATTATCTATAGATGTTATTTGTAATTCATTGCATGTTTTTTCTAACATGTATTTGATACTCACGTACAGAACAAATTATATCAGGGTTAATCAGGTAATATAAAATTATAACATGTTTTTCAATAGATGTAATAGTATCTTCTATACCTACGACATTTTTTTCAGTTTTGTTTGAAAATCTACTGAATAAATTATGACAATTACTTTTTATTATCATATTATATATCTTATTAATATGTATAATACATATATATTGATAGGATTTATCATACACATTTCTGTATATTTTACAAATGTCAATAAATTTTATTTTAAAACCCTACTAGCATAATGTAATTTTAAATTGTAATTTTGATGTATGTGTTCGACGTTGAGCCATATTTAAAAATACCTCTGATCTGGCGTGTAGCACTGTTTGAGGAGTAAAAAGTCATTTGATCTGTCGTTGAATCTGTAGTTGAAAATAAGAAAAGGGTCGCCTAATTCAGTATTGAGACTGCATAGCTTGAGAGGTCCGCTTATTGAGTCGTGCTACGACCTCGATTCGACAGAAATGATGGCGACAGCAGGAGATTTTGTAACTACGTTTCAAAGCCACAGCCTAGCCGCCAGATCTGTGAAAACGACTAACAGCCTCAGTGGCGCCATCTAGTGATGTCAAGATGAAAGGCTCATTGAACTCAAGTGGTTCTCGGCTAAATAGACTTATGTCTGGGCTAAATGGCCCGTTATAATTTGACCCAGTATTTTTTATTAGTTCCAAAGTCTTCACTACGAGTCGCCACTGTCCTCGATGAAGAATCGAAGTACAACTCAACGATAAGTCAGCCGCGTCTTACCAACTGAATAATACGAGTGGTACGAGTCAATGGCAAATCAGAAAGTTCTTTATTTTCCAAATTACGACTCCACGGCGAGTCGGACGATCTTTTTATTTCCAAATAGTGCTGAAATAGTGAGAAATTTGGAAATATCAACGAGAATGTGAACTTTTTAACTGATAAGAGAGAGGAATCAAACATCGATACGTCGGTCACCTATCTTCAGTCTTTCGCTCTGTTTACGAGATTGTGCGCACTTGTAAATAGTTGTGAATTATATTCACCCGCTGTGTGATAATTATCACGTGTTAATCGCAGAAATGAAGAGATCACCGTTGAGCACTCCGAGCGGCCCGAGTCGCCGGAGACACACGCCGTACAATTGGAATTCGAACGATAATGCCAACAAGAGAGGTTATGAGCCAATGAGGAACGGTGGTTACCAGTGTCTTCCTGCGAACGATGGAATGCAGCAGATTTGCGGGGATGATTTCATTCCCTTGAACATGAGCACGCCGATGACACAGTACAAGAAGAACAACGGTAAATGGCATAGTCCCAGAGGGGGACGCAATAATTCTAGTCCAGATAGCAGAGGGAGCAATTACAGAAATAGTTACGGTCCACCAAGATCGAACAATCCCAGCAACCCCAACGCAAGATGTAATTACAGAAATAACTATTACACTCCCTCAAGATCGAGTAATAGTTTGTTCTCTCCTTACAAGCAACCTTTCAAGAAGTTTTATAACCAAAAGAAGGTACTTACAGATGTCTTTCATCAAATTTACTTACCTCAAAAGTATTCGCTAGTTCAAGAAATAATTACGTGCCGACGTGTAACATCAAACAATACTTATCAAGTTGGTTTTGGCATCTCCTTGATGAAAAATATTATATATAAATATTTTATGTTAACTCTCAGCATTTATACATGATGAGAGTCTGATGTTTATAATTTCAGGGTGACAAAGCAGCACACAGGCGAGTGAGCATATCAGAATTCGTGGACATACCATTCTGCTTAAAAGATCCTTGGGAAGATCTAATGAAAAAGTTAAATGATTCAGAAGATACAGACAATGATCAAATGCTTCAGACTGAATCGTCAGCCAATCTCGAATTGGTGGACAACGATTCCACAGAGAAATCCGAGAGCAAAGGATTTCACTTACCAAGGGATGTTAATTTGAACGACTCACAAGATAGTGAGGAGTCGAAAATGAATTCTTCCGTGGACACAACCTTCGGAGAGGACACTATAAACGTTAGTAAAACATCGAAGGCCGATAGTTCGGTAGATTTAGAAATCGGCGATATTTGCTTCAATCAAGACTCAATGGAGGAAAATACGAGCAGCAACAGTGACAGTGCTCCTAGAGCCACGGCAGAGAAGGACGATGCTGGTCCAGTGGTCGAACTAGTGGCAGATACCGATGAGAAGAATATATAACAGTGACACAGCACAGAATGCGCGTTCTGAGAAGAATGCCTTACACAATAAAGAAAATGGAAATTGCGACGTCGAGAGAGAGAGAGAGAGAGAGAGAGGGAGAGACCGAGAGCGCTGCTAGGAGGCTCGGTTGGTGTACTAATAAAAAGTACAAACTTCCTTGTATATATTCTATTCCACATGCGCGTTTTACTTCTCGAAGTGTACGTGACTCAAATATCTCGTCAAATATCGAATCTGAACAAACGCATTTTCGTGCAATTTCCGTTTTCATCGAATTGTACATAAGAATACACTCGTCGATAATTTTACATATATATATAATTATGTACTTTGTACATAGTACATCGTTAGACTTGCAAAACGGTTATCCAATACTTGCGAGACGACGCGTTAGAATTAGATATATTCTACCGGGGTTTTCGAAATATGCAATCTTTTCTTTTGGGAATGGGTCAACATGAAACCATATCCAGTTGGGTAAGCGAATTACAATGATGATACTAACATTAATTTCCGGAGATTATATTTTCACAACTTGGCTGTGAAAGAAAAAAAAAAGGATGTATAGGATTTCCATTAGAGACGTTAGATGTGCAATCTCGTAGCGTATATTGAGTCCGCTAAGTGCGCAGGGACTTAGGGGAACAATATGTAAACACCAATTTCAGACTAGCGAATGAAATCACTCACGATTATTTCGAGAATTAACTCATAATCTATATGAAACTTATGAATTTTGTAATATGTGTGTGTCGCAGATATGTAACGTTCATTTTCTCTCACATTGTAAATGCGTTAACCGTGGATTTTGCCGGATCTTTTGTTCGGTTTCAACACCAATATATCTTACATATATACAGGATTACGTGACATATAATATGTATAAACTTAAGGAGCATGTTTCAAACGTAAATTGAAGTGGAAAATGTTCTATAAACATAAATCCAATTCGAGACGGTTATCCACTTACAGGTATTTAAAGTTTATAAATGATAGCACAAGTTTTTGAAACATTTTTTTTATTAAAAATGCAAAATAAAAGAGAGAACATGAAGATTACGTATCGTACGATCACGATCATGGCACGTACAGGATAGAAAGGAGAAAACTGTTTCACTTAGCGATAAGTTCGTGTATAATATTCGTGCCACGTATCTCTCAACATCACCGTATGCGTAAAAAGACGTCCATAAAAATCAGGATATGAAGCTGTGCATAATATCTCTTGGATAGAAAGTTTTTATCGTAAAAAATCGGAAAGTAAGCGGTGAACATGTTCACCGATACTCGACCTTATATAAATAGCGTTATTCTTCTTCAGTTTATCATTGGAGGCCCATTTCACATAGTAGACGATGAATGAAACTTACCTTTAAGGTAAAGATTAAGTTTCTCTGTCCTTTGAAATGAGACCGTATTGGAAAAAATTAGAAAAAAGAGAGAAAAAAAGAGGATAAAATAGTGCAAGAGATGCCGGCCTCCTGCTTATTTCTTGAACTTCTTAAAGCGTCGATTAGCAATTAGAAAACGACGAGTCACTCAAATCGGCTCGAGTGTTCCGCGAGTGTTTGACTAACATGCGAGAACTTGATGTACAAATGACGATCTGGTACAAAATATACACATACATAATTTCAATATTGCCGTTTCTCTGTCGACTCTTCTTTGATCCTCCGACGTTTGGAAACTATCGCCGTCTCGGCATTTGTATATCGCGATTTTCGTCGAAGGAGCGCATTTCCGAAACATCGTTGGATTATTTAACGACAGAACTTGTCGTTAAATTATAATTACCTGATATCGTAGATCGATTACCGTATCTCATGCACTGTCCAACGCGAAAATTTTGGCCGACGTGCATGAACCGGAAGTAACCGGCAGGCCCGATAAATAATCTAATCAAAGGACTTCAGCTTGATTAGTTTCGAAACTACCGATACCATAGCGCGGAGACTTTAATTATTTAGCAATAGAGGAAGCATCGATAGAGGAAGCCAGGTCTGTGATCCTATTCAATTTCTACCAAACATCCACGTTGAGCTACTAAACGTTACAAAAGGACTACCGGACGAATGGTAAAAAGTCAGAATTAAATAGGATGTCGAGGAAGGGGATTTCTTGCCAGGAGAAGCCAACTTCGCTCACACATCCTATTTTTCCTTAATGATTGTTACAATTTCGATTATATCAAACATCCATAATCCCCCAACAGAAAACTTCCACTTGTGAATGAAGTAAACGGCATTCGCTCACGATTAGACACGAATCTAAACGAGCTGGTTCCTAAACCACCCGTCGTGATCATTTTTTTTTTTTCTTTCCTATCTTATCGTTCATACATATAGCTTACGCTACAAAAGTTGCTGTTTAGAAACCGTCAAGGATCGCCACAATGAAATTCACACGTCTGTAAAGTTATATTCTTTTTTTTTTAATTCTTACTTTTAATCATATATCATATAAGTCAAGTTGGTACAGGACGTGTGACAGAGTTCATTCAATAAAAAGGTTTAGACCCGCTCGGGGCTATCTACAAGAAGGATCGGCTATATATAAAGTTATCGATGTAAATAAAAGGTCTTCCTCTCTCTCTCTCTCTCTTCCTCTCCTCATTACCACATATCGCGCCCTTCGTTCTCCCGCATCGACGTCGGAGGTCGCGAGCTCTCGCACTCTCTCAATTAACAACGGTTAATCGTTTGGAAAAATACACTTTAATCCTTAACCAGCATGACGGGTGAGCTCCTGCGAGCGAGTGATCGTCTAATCGTGTAACGGTGAGGACTTGAACAGAAAAGAAAAGAGAGAGAAAACAAAATTACAGGCGCGCAAAACAGACGATGTTACTTTGGTCCGTGGAAAAATGTACACAGTTTTCACCTGTCGTCGCTCCTTCGCACGGGAAGCCAAAGTGCAACTTCGACGGGAACCCGACGGAGTCTGCCGATTCCCCAAGATACTAGGACTCGAGTGTTAATTTCACGCGCTTATCATATTGATTAAGGATCAGCGCTCGGCTCAACGGTCCCTTTGTTCCTACGTTAATTACAACGGAGCGTGCAGAGTGGTAGTATATACGATATGTCTGTAAGTCGAGAGAGAGAGTGTACGGATTCATCGTATGTATAATATGTATATAGAGTAGTTAAGATCGCGCAGATCGCGTATATCATCATCTGGCTCGCACTACCAAGAGCTTTAAAGCTAATCCCTAAAGTTAGACTCGATAAATCACAGGTTTAGAATTTATAGCATGTCACGAATTGACGGACCTTAAAATCTACGCTCGCGGTGTTCGCTGGGTATTACACCGAGGATGTGTTCTTTTATTTTCTTTCGTTTCATCTTCGTCTTCTCCTTCGTCTTCGCTCGCTCGCGGATCCCGTCGAGGTATCTCCGATCGAGGAGAAGAGGATCGCGCGCGATCAGTCGCGATCGGACGGCGAAGAGGAGGACCCCTCGCCGCCCCGGCTACGCCGAATACAGAGAGATATTTACATGCAAATATACACATCGAATTTACGCGTGGAGCGCGAGACGCTCGGCGCGCAGCCCTCCGTCGCGCCGACGCATCGAGGAAAGAAAGGGAACCGGGGGGTAGTTGTTGTCGGATGGATAATCGTGGCGGCGCGTGTCTCGTTGGCTGCGTTTTTCACCGCACTTCCGCTCGATAAGTCCTTAGGCGTACACAACAGGTCCGTCGATGATAGAGGGTGCGCATATATACAAAGAGAGCTTTTATCTCCGTAGATTCGAGGGTGTTTCCTTTCGTTCTTTCTTCTGCGAGGCGGGATGATTCCTTGACGCGCGCGCGACATTGTTAAGAAAATATATATAGCTTATAAATCTGTGAAAAATAATGTTTATCCCATTTCTGTAAGAAACATAAAATCTCTCTCTCCCTTTCTCTCTCTCTCTCTCTCTCTTTCTCACTCTCACGCACACACATATTCTGTCTTTCTCGACTGTGAATCTCGCGGATGACTTGTACCGTCCCAGACAGCACAAATTTGCGAAAGACGTTTCAAGGAGATAAGAAGGTTTGAACTGATGGATGGGTGATGTTAGGTTAAATAAAAATAGAGGAGTGCGATGAGAGATAATAGGAAGAGAAATAGAAGGTAAGAAAATATGATGTATTCTTGAGTTTTTGATTCAGATCTCGACGAAACTATGTTACTTTGGATGCGATGTACAATATTTTCCCGTCAATTTGGCTTGAAATTAACATTTGCAAATGATTCAGCATGTCGAAAAATATAAAAAGATATGCATAAAAGAGATTCCATTTATTAGACCAAAATTGACTTATTTTACCCGCCCTTTACTTATCGCCCTTTACTGACTTCTCGCAAGTTCAAACATTTTTACCCTCCTTAAAGACCTCTCTGAGAAATGTCTAAAAAATATAAGACGTTTTTTGGGTGTCCTTCAGAAGTCTAAGATCTTTTAGAAACTTGTGCTGTGTCTGCTGGGGTCGTACAAACGACACGTTATATCTTACGTCTCGACTAAGTGTAGACACATCTCCGACAGTTCTTACGCTTCTAAGATCTGAGAACGGCCACTACGGTCACTGACTACCACGCTGAGAACGTCACACTATGCCGTGTTCGTGTGTATATATATATATATATATATATGCCACAGTGTTCGCTCGCGCAAATGGTAAAGTAGAAGCAATGCTTATTACTTGGGAGACTAACTTACACAGCCGCCGAACACGACGCACGCGAGATAGAGAGCGTGCCTCTTGTCATTATATACAGCTGGAGCACTCGACGTTACGACGGCGACAGAGGTTGGAATCTTCGCTATATTAATGTGTGGAAACGCACAAAGTTTCCCCCTCACAATCCCCGCACCCTCGATCGATCGAACGATTGCTCGCGCGACTTTCCGGTGCTGCGTATCAACATGATCGGAATTCTAATACTACATAAAGGTATGTACGTATATATATATATATATATGTATATATATATATATATGTACAGAGGATATAGTAATCTTAGACGGATACTCTTTCTTTGTAAAATTGCTTAATTCGGGTCCCCCTAAGACTGCCCCTTTCGTAAGAGAATATGGACTCTAATTATTTGGTCTCTTCGTTTAAAGCTATAATTATCAATCGCTTGGAGGTAATTGAATCCTTTCCGATCTCTTCGTGTGTAGACGCGTGCGTCTTTGTGTGTGTCGCGTGTGTGCGCAAAGTTCATGCTTCGATCCACCTTCACCGTCCGTACCTCTTCCTCTCCGTTGGAAACGATTCATCGTTCATCGTCGTTTTAATTTAAATACATTGCATGATAATAACGATCCACGCTTTATCGCATCTCGCTCGTTTTACCGTCCAAATGACACGATCGTTTTCCGCGTCGAATCACGGCGAAACGGATGCAACAATAAAATGGTAAATAAATAATAAGTGAGATAAACATGGCAGGTGACATCAATGTGTAATGGGGGAGAGGAATAAGCACGATCAATGCGCGCGGAAAATGTCAGACGTAAATACCATACACAATTCGAGGCGCTGATGAATCCCGGCATGAACTTCGACGTATATGGATATTCATTTCCAGAGAATACATTTCTCTCTCTCTCTCTCTCTTTCTGCCGGGGTGAGATTGAAAGCATCGTATCGTCACCTTTCCGCCGACTAGTTCGTGATACGTGAAGTGTTCGTAAGATACGTAAGCGTACATATGTATGTATATATATAAACTGAAATACATATAAAATTTAGGCGGCCACGGGCCGCTGGTTCCAAGTTTCCCGTGCCGATGTTCGACGCATCCGCGTCGTCTCCTCGGCCCGAGAAATTTCGCGTGCGCGCGCGCGCGAAAGAGACGACGCGACGGGCGTGCGAGTTGCACGATCGTTGTAGATAATTCACATGAAAGCCCATGATATTTTACGTCGCGCAGCGTGATAAGGAGATTCATTCATCGTCGGTCATCACTCCCCTGCCCCGTTTGTCTTCGGGAGAATCGCGATTCTCGGAGATTCGATATTGCTAACGAGGCGTCGCGCGCTTCGCGAGAGCTTCACTGACAATCAGGACGTACGCTGACTCGAGTAGGACGCAAAATCAGGATTTCGTCAAATTGATGTTGAAATGACGAGGAAATGATCGAGTCATGGTAAAAAAAAAAGAGATTTTATAGTCATTTTCTCGTTACTTCGCAAGGTAAAAAATAATCCAGAGAAATTACAAATTTTCTGTTGCCGTAGTAAATAAATAAATGCACCGGGTGCCTCTTAAGTGCCATTCAATATTTTAGGAATTGATTTTCCAGGTCATCTTGTGAAGAAATGAACACACGTTCGTCTGATACTTGTTTTTACAAAATAACCTCTGAGAAAGCAATTCCGAAGATATTGAATAGTACTTAACACCCCCGTATATTAATTTCTTTGCTATGATAACATAAAATCTGCCGTCCATCCTAAATTATTTCCCTTCGTGCGACGTCATCGGGATTCTCTGTTCCGTTTGGGCAGTCGTCTTCTGCGGGCGCGGGATCGTCGCGCGAGACAATGAGAACACACGGCAATCTAGGCGATCGCGAAAGAGTTAAGGTTGAGGTTATCGATTTTCTTTACGCAGCCGCTACGACGAATGATGTGGATAAAAACGCTCGCTCTCCGTGTATACCGAAGGCCCTTCGCTCCGACACGTGCGACAGCGTTCGCGCCGAAGATCCAAGGGCGATCTGGGTTATCGATCCGAGGATGTGGATTTAAGTTACAATGGCGGAATTCTACGGTGAACATGAAAGTTTAACGCTCGATGTTTAATATCGAGTGCCGGTGTTCGTCGACGCTTATCACGAAAGTTATTTCGGCGACGCGCCTGATACGACGACCAGAAGCATCGAAGTGTGTGTAAATAATTCGTGATTTCGAAATTCGTTCGTTGTAACGAGAACTCGGCACGCTTCCTTCACGAGTTTCCCTCGCATGCTATAATTAAGGGAATACGGCATAAATAAAGAAATATCTTATTTTCGCGTTCGGAAAAGACGATAATGTCGCTCGTTCGCCGCTCGTTCACCCTGCGACGAGTTTTAAATAATACAACGACTAATTGGCAAGAGTTATACGTACGCGTATATCTAGAATTGTTTTGTATATTTTTTTTCCGTGGAAGAATTTTGTGGAACAAGTTGACATTCAAAATTTATTAACAAATTAATTCCCAAATGCGTATCAGAATTAGGATAAAATTCTCCTTCATTATTACTTCATTTTCTCTTAAATTGTGTTTTATATCCGCTAAGAACACAAAACTAGCGCTCTGCATCGCAAATCGGAACCAAGCTTTCCTGTTGGTTTCCATCTTAGATCAATTTCCATCTTAACTCAGACACAAAATTCCATGTCTCTCGTATTTTATACAGCTAATCAATCATTACTTCTCCGAAGAACGTCATGTTCATAGGGAACGCGGTGATTTCCCCTTTTCAAAGTTTTTTGTTTCACGTTGCTGCTATATTAAAAAAAAAATCGACACTTCATATCGATTTGCCCTCTCGATCGGTATTCGGTGCTACCGCTGTAGGGTAGGTCATGTACGCAGTGACTGCAGCCTTGCTCCGACTTTGCGACCCCCAGCAAGCCTGGTCGCTCCCCGCTACGCCGGCCATTCGCAGTTGCACGAATGCACTTGTCGGCGCGTTTGTGTGAGTGGCATCGACCGTGGGTCTGTTTTCTGTACTGGCTGCACTAGCTTGCGGTAGTTCTCTTTTCCTCTCTTTTCTCTCTTTCTGAACGTAGCCATTGGCTCCATTCCGAAAGCGCGCCGATCGAGCGCGCCGCTTCATACAATCGTCGATATCTCAGTTTCTGCGGATCGTAGCGGCTTAGAACAAAGATCTTGATGTGAAAATGGCGGTGGACAAGGTGGTGATAACCAATGAAAGATCAAATTTAACGCGCGTCATGCATTTCGAACTCCTTCGATTTTACCGCTTAATCGAGAAGTTCGAAGTCAAGTTGAATCGACGTTGATATGCCTCGTTTCATCGTTAAGTTAATAATTTGATAAACTTGGGTACCACGATGTAATGTGATTTTATGACAATTTTCGGCGAAGTGTGCTCGTGATAAGACGCAAACGCATCGATGTGGGTCGATTGATTCCTCGAAATTTACGACTTGTAAATCATCCGCGTAGAGATATCGAGAGGTCGAGGCACATCGATGAGAGGTATAAACCACGTTAGAATTCTGACGATATGTACAAGTGACGACAGGAACACAATTTTCTCGATACTTCATCACTCCGAGGCTGCAAGTGATGTTGTGAAACGTACTTTCAAAGCAAGCTTCCTCATTAAACATGCTCGAAGAATAAATATCGTCATAAGAGAAAATACGATCGCATAAGACAGAAAATGTCGCATGGAGGAAAAGCATTCTGCATATCCATTCGTTTGCTACGGACGTTGTAAAATTTGCTGCCTCCCCGAATTATTTCTCTCCGTGCGGTTTCATTGTTCGACGAAATGAAATAATCGTCACCGAGCGATCTTTAAAGGTGTCACAATCGACATTAGCATCGTTCGCCGGACTAACTGGCCGATTTTCTGCGGCTGTGGATCTATTCGACGGCGAAAACCACCGTGATAATCCCCCTCGTAATCTTTCTCAGATACACAGGCGGTCGAATCGGTTTCTCTTCCACTCGATCGCGCGTCCTACTCGCTCAGACACGTGGATTCGCGACGAACAGAATCTATCCTCACGAATTGTTTGCGTTCTCGCTTACTACGATTAATGGTCCCGCTCTCCTCACGCAACGATTGGTCCACAGATGCGAAGTCGAGAGAGATCGGCGGTGATGAGGCACGTGTCAGCGACTCATTCTGATTATTTTAGGGGAGGGTAGGGGAGAGAGGGAGACGGAGTTCCTTAATCATACGATATGGCGCGGTGATATCACGCTATTAAAAATTCCGAACAACCCGTCGCCGACCTTCGTACGAATCTGTCGCACGCGTCACGTGATCTATCGCTCCCTCGAGAAGAACTTTCGAAATCCTCTCTCTTTCTCTCGAGAGGAAGACAACGAATCTTACAGTTCACTTGCAATCGCTCTTTGCGTCTTAATATTTGGGCTATTCTGAATGCGTAACGTGAACGTTAAAAATGCCCTTCGAATTCCAAGTTCCGTTTTTTTTATACGAGCATCGCGTATAACGTAAATCTAAATTTGTGTCCAATTCATTACTAATCAATAATATAACGGTCACTTCTTCTAACAGCCAGATCATTTTGCTAGATAAATAAGTTAGCTGGATAATTGCGCTCGAGTGCATGGCGGCGGGCGATGTAGCGTCGCGATTGCTCGTGACGTTGCGAGTACTCACGACCACGCGTTCGTCTCTCTTCAGCCACGGAGCCGGCGGCGCGAGTGACACGTCGCGGCGACGTAGACATAATTCATCCGGGCTCACCGACACTTGGCGCCCAGGCGTTACGTTATCCTCAAGTCTTTCGCGCGGAATAAGCTCTCCCCGAGACGCGTCGGGCTTGTCGCGAGATGAGAAATGTACGCATATTACAAACGCGATTTGTAGGCTCGGTGAGCTCGTGGTGAGTCCTCGGCGCATATGTCGCCTTTTCACTTCGGCTCCGGAGCCAGCAGCTTCTCCGTGTCCGTGAAAAACGATTGATCATTTTTCTCAATTTTGCGCCCCAACACGGAAAAACAACTGCGTTGGTGTGACTGAATTTTCCGCTGCCTGGAAAACTGAGATTTTTTTCCGGTGCACTGGAACTATGCTATCCTGATTTACCTGGTGTTAAAGGGCTGATGACGCCGTTGAACGGCTGGCCACAATCATTTGTCTTCATCGCAGTCGCGATACGCGAGATCCATTGGCGATTGCAGCCGTTGTACACGCGCGATTGATCGCCACCGTGTCGCGGCGTTATCTCGAGATCTTTCGACGACGCGTTCGCGACCGTCGGCGAGCTTCGCGTGTGAAAGGAAATAACGTAAGAACTGGCGAAAACGACGAAGAGAGGAGAGACCGGATCTGGGCGCCTGTTGTGAAAATGCTCGGAAAGATTTCCCGATCGGAATCGCTCAATCATAGATTTCTTCTATTGTGTTTTCTGAGGAGTGATCGAACGATTCCGATCGGAAATCTTTCCGAACAATTCCATAATAGATGTCCCGGGGATCGAGGGAACGCGCGAGGCGGGAGGAGGTGTTCGCGCGTCCGCGTACACTGAGAGAAAAAAATCTCGTTAAAATTATAGCCAGTTTCTCGGCTATATCTCCTTCCCGCGTAGAAAATTTCCCGGATCTTCCCATGTTCAGTATAGATTCCGATTAGAATACCCAAAGTTATCCCAAACACGGGATAAACCTTCTTTTCCGCGATACTGATTGGCTGTGCGTTGCGACTATCATCGCCAGAATCGAGAGACGTGTGTGTGTGTGTGTGTGTACTTGTAAAGTGTAAACATTTAAATTGTTTCATACATTTCGTCCAATCGTAATGTAAAATGGAAAGCAGAAAAAATCTTCGGGGAAATGTTGGGAATGATCAAGTAGGATTTGTGCACGTATTATGAAATCGCTCGAAATGGACGCCGATCGGAATTATTCAATTACTCCCCAAATTTCGATTGTGTTTTCTATCGTGTTCTAGGGAAGACAAAATGATTACGATCGAAATCCATTCCTAACATCTTCCATAATGCGCGCCGTATTTATGTTTCCCACCTTCCTTAGAATCGTACGTTGGAAACATTACACTTCCAATCAGAATCTACATGAATCTTCCGAATTAGAAACCGGAAAAATTTGTCAATTCGTGTCGTTCTGACAAAGAAAAGAGTAACAGCAGCAAAAATATGTATGTAAAGTTACTACCTTCGCTAAGATTAACTATCGATAAACACTCGCTACAAAAATAGATTTTCCGACTATGGGTTCTTTCACTGTGCGAATGCAGTCACGGACACCCGACGTTTTTCCTCTCGGTGCACGCTCTTCGTTCGGGTGGAGTGTAACTGAACGAGCGCGTGCTCGAAACGCTCGTTATCCTGCCGTTGCACTTACCGGATCGTCAGGTAAAAAAGTGAAGAGCGAGCGCGCGGCAGATCTGAACGCGATCCTCGGGAGCGTGGGACGCGTCCTCCGGGGAGCCTCAAAGGCGTCGAATCGAGCCACTTAGCAATATCGAAGCGACCGGGGAATCGCCGAGACGCGTACGTCTCAATGGCGGACGCTCGCGCACTCGCACGTGGGCTTTTCGCTTTCTCCCTTTTTTTTTTCGTAGGACGCGGGCCGAACGCGCCCGATTATTTCGCGGGGGTCAACGCGGATAGAGATATGGATTTACCGAGAGGCTATCGTGCGAACGATAGCCAGCGTTGCTGGATATGAACGAGATCCGCGTGGGAGACGCGAGCGCGCGGAGTTCCTACGAGATACGAGTAGCAAATATATTTATAACCTTCGAACTTTTCTCTAAAGTACAACACGCACGAGAGTATCGGTTAGAAGGAGTAGAGGCAGGTTGCTCTCACACACACATATACACACACACTCTCTTTCTCTCTCTTTGTTCCCCCTCTCTCTCTCTCTCTTTCCCTCTCCTTATCTGTACTTACTTGGGTCGTTTGCGATTCCCCAAAGAAGGTACGCAGCGACAATGCCGCGATTGCTCGAAGGGATGAGGACACAAGGAGTGAAAGAAAGAGAGAAGAAGGCAAGAAGAGGAGGCAAAGGGTCAAACGTCCGGTCGCGACTCGCGATCAACGGCGAGCCCAGCGTTGGGCGGCGAGGCGAAGTACGGGAGTCGCGGACGGTTTACACGAGGAGCTCCTTCAGGAAGTCCTCGGCAAGCAAGTCCTACAAGTAGTCGTCGACGCGCTCGCTCTCGTCCGGCGGGCTCGGCTCGCTCACGCTGAGAATCGGCAGGCCGAAGTGCTGCACCTCGATGCTCGACTCCGTAGGGCGGCGCGTGTAGTCGCAGCTCTTCGAGTGCCGCTCGGCGTCCGCGCGCCGATGGTAGTGATGGTACCGCGAGGACGGACGAGTGGCCTCGGAATCGTAAGATCGCCGATAACACCTGCGGGATTGTCGGCATCAGTTGCCTTCGTCATCGTTGCCGTCGTGTTCGTCGGGAGTGATCGCGATCGAGTGCGTTTAGAATTTGCCGAAAACCGGCTCTTGCTCGCCGTGTCAACTCGGACCGTATCAGAGACTGTGTCAGAGAGCTTTTTCAATCCTGGTTCGTCTGAAACCAGGGTTAAACGAGCTCTTTGAGAAGTAACATTACTTGTAGGAAGTTACTTTCAAGGAGAGACAGAACGGACCCTCTCGGAGTTTAATCATGCACGGAAAGAAAACGTGCCGTTCTATCTCTCATATATGACCGAAACGCGGATAACACGGATTCTCTATGAAGGAACCTCCGAAGAGATATTCGATTGTTGAATTCGTCGTCACAGATGCACAGATCGGCCCCGCGTGAGACTCGTCGCGTGACCAGGTAGTCGCTCTCGAACGGCTAAAGAGATATTTGTAGAGCGAAACGACGTCACCAACGTTCATATATTTATGATCGATAGCCTCGGGAAAGTACCCCCGGGGAGATATAAATATCAATGCTTTATTGCAAATTCACGAGAGAATGCATTTTGCAAGCGTCGCGGGAGGTATCCGCGCTGTGAGCAACCATATCCCAAAGTGGACGACGGCCGGACAGCCAAGGAAGGTTCTCTCTTAGTCGCTCGTTTAAAACGCGCCGAGAAATACTTCCGACGAGGAAAAAGCGCGAAAAAGCGTGATCTTATGTTTAAAATAGACCATGCAGAAATTAAAGTTGAAAGAGGTATGATGACACTTCCGGTTGAATAATATCTTTAAGCACCGTGCAGAATGAAATGAAATGAATAAAAAGTATGAATTTTAGTTGCAAATATCTCAGCTTTTAAATGGTCAATCTTTTTCTAATTATACGAGCGGTTAAATAATATTTTAATGTGTACGTAGTGCGAGTTTTATTAAATTCTCGTCAAACTCGTTTCACCTTACAACCTCCTTGAGGGAATTGCTTAATGAAGAAACCGCATTGCGAACGCAGCAATGAAGCGCGCGCATCTCTTTCCTCCCTCTCAAAACTTGCCTAACCAAAAAACTAGACTCGTTTCCTCTTCCTCAAAGCATGAGCGGAGTAACTTCGTTATGAGCGAAAAGCTACGGCGGCTTTTCCGCGGCTAGAAAATTTCACCGACCATATTCGAACTCGTCAACTATATTCGGTCGTTTCCCGCGGATTATGTAACTATTCTCTGAATTATCGTGGATTATCGTTGGTGCTCACCGTGGTGGCGTTAACTTTGCGCTGCACACCGAAAAGGAGAACTTTCAGCGCTACTCCCGTAGTTTGTGGAAATAATCTCTAAATTTTAATTACGGCATTCTCGTAAATTAGAGCAACCGCACATTTTTTCACCCACGAGCACACGCGGTTTCGCGGCCGCGATAACTGCGAGAGACCGGAAACGACGCGGTGAAATTTCACTCAGATGAGATTTAATTTAATTTAGAATTCAAAAGAAGGAAGCAGGAAAAACCCGCGAGTTTCAACTTTATCCGAAGATTAATTGCAGTGCAAAATTGCCTCGCGTCGTCTTTAAGAACGAGGAAGAGAGTAGCGATTGAACACCGCACGAGAAGAGAAATATACGAATATATATATATATAAATTAATGAAAATTAATATGAACATTAATATGAACATAGAGCTTATTTTTACCGCTCGTCCATGGAAGCAGGCTGTCGCACTGGGCATCTGACGTACTCGTGATTTCCGCTACTGCGCCATCCTCCGAAACGTCTGGCGACCAACGACGAAGACGCCACCGGGGAATCCCTGAAAGCGACGCCGGGAGGGATTATTTCTGACGTGCCGCGAGAATGATCCGCACGGCCGAGCTTATACAGTGCGATATTTACATTCGTCGTGATATTTACACTTGCCGACGATTAAATCGCGAAATGAAGTCCGTTGGAGTGAAATCGGAGTCAGGATCGGTCGATGGACACGACGTGAATACGCTCGTTAACCCGCTCGATCGTGTGCTCGAAATGATTTAATTTCACTCAATTACATGGATTTCGTCGTCTGCGAAAGACCTTTAATCTTCATCGCTGAGTGTCCTCGTGATTCATTGATCACGAGCGTCATTTTGCGGACATCTCTCTCGGAAATGAATCACGAGGCACCGTGTCAATTGCGTTTACCTACGAGATCAGCGTGCGGATATTCGCGACGCGACGGAGCGCCGGCGATAGGCGAGCGAAGTTCTGAATGTCAAGGGAGATAAAGCCGCGGGGCAGGAATAAAGTGGCATGCTTTGCGTAAATGCTACGACGAAATCAAGCTAGGTACTAGCGGGCAGTCTGCGTATACCGCATGTGATACGCGGGCGCTCTCATAATTTATTACCTCCGTACTGGGCGGCGTTGCGTTAGCGACACGTGTGCATGTAACATTGGCATTATGGAAATGATGCGAGGCAAGAAAGGAAAGCGGGACACTCGCGGGATATATCCTACGGCACGCGTGGAGAATTCAANCCCCCCCCCCCCGACCTAAATATAGTACGAGTGCTCTCTCGTGCGCTGTGCATTGTTGCTGAATCGCGTTGCCGCGTTTAAGGACAGATGCACACTCGAATCGGACGACGCGAGACGAGCTGAAAGCGCCGGGTGAAAGGTCGCCGCGGGGTCGGTCGCGACGAATACCGCGATGTACGCGACGTATCGGCACACACGGAAGCGATCCTCGATATTTCCGAGCGGCATACCGATTAAAAAGTATATTTCAAATTCGAGGTGGATCCCCAATGCGACGTTGTACGCCTCGATTTCCACGATTTTCACAGCGAGTTCCCTTTTCCCCGATAAAGAGGGGAGATATACGGTTCTCGTTTCTCGATAGCGAAATAAGTGTTCGCGATATTAAACGGTTAAAAATCGATACTTTTTTTTTTTGGTTTAATAATAGTAACAATAACGCCTTATTGTAATATTAAAAATATATCGCGCGCTTAAAAATAGTATTAAGTGTTACCTCATTTATTGAAAATTTACTGTTTAAGATAATTAACGTTTCGAAACATGAGTAATATAAATTCAACGCGTGAATTTAATGTGATTTAAATCGGGTTTCAAATTTGCGTTCCAAAGGAGAGTCGCAAAATTGACGAAGTCCCGCGTTAAAATATCCACGAAGTTTATAAACGGGCAATTACATCGTTACGGGAAGAAAGATTCGCGAATGTACGAAGGTAGCCACTCGATTTCGCATAATAGCGACAGCGATCCGCTTGATTGCTCTCGTAAGCATTCTCGTAGAATCGTGGACGATGGTATCGCCGAGTCATTACGATGCAGGAAATGAAACGCGCAGATACCGAGTAGTTATAAATGAAGAGACTGCTTAATGGTTTTATGCCTGGCACGACGGCCGAACAACGCTCGGCCGAAATTATGATCGATTTATCGCGGAGCGAGATGAAACGACGCGATAACGGATCCCGCTTCGTAATAACTACATTAAGCCGAACTCCGGCGGCGATTTCAACTTCTCCATTTATTTTCTGCATATTTTGCATACATTGGCGTGGGACAAAGACGGACACGCGTCGTTTAAGCAACGTTCAATCAGCAACGTTCTCTGAAACCTCTTTGTCCATTCATAGAAACGATTCGTCCTCTCGTCACTAGGTCTGAAAATCAAATCAAGATTGAAAAATCTCCCGAAGAGATCGCAATATTCTTTCTTATACGTGAGAATACATCTATTCGTGATTTAAGACCAATTTGTTTCCGTACCAAATACGAAATTTAAATACCTCTTTATAGGACGGCTCGTTGCATTTTGACGGGGCGTTAAAATATTCCGAAATAAAAGCCATATCACCCATTCTACCCGGGAATAATTTTATTAGCTTCCACAGGGGATAGCTGAGGGGGTTTAATCGCACATCCCGCGCACTTTCTCCCATTCACGCGAAGCCCGCTCGCCGACGTCGTCGTCATCCTGGCCGATGGCAATCACGAGCTTGCGAGACCATCGTGATGCGACGACGTGAGGATACGCGGACGCTGACGGCGAGCGGAAGGTCGGGCGATCGCGGGGGGCTCGCAAAGTGGCCAAAGTCATTTACATGCCAGACGCTGGTTGAGGCTAGTGGTGTCGCCCGGTGAAATTGTGATCGATATGGCCAGCGGCCCCCCTCCTCCTGCCGGCCGTGCATCGGCGTGTATCGCCGCGGATCGAAGCCGCCATGTTCCGGCAACAATGTAGCGCTGCATTTAAATTCCCCCGGCTGTCATTACCGCTCCCGCTCTCGCGGCGGCAGGGGGAGGGGCGAAGGTGCACCTGGCCGCGACGGTCGATGCGTTTACCCTGTATAAGTCGCACCATGAGCTGGCAATCTGCATTTCTAACGACGCACGTGGATCTCCCCCCTTCGACTGACATCCGCTACGCGTGCTTGTCCAGCCATAAGACCAGCTAAAGTAGAGATGTTGACATCAATTCCTGCCCCGATATCGGCACCGCCGGATCTTTGAGACTGGCAACGACGATGTTATGAATTTTGATGATGCGGATTTTCATTATTGCGAATTTCGAATTCATCCATGCAGACTTGTACAGGAAATGATGAAAAAATCGTATTCAAAAGTTTTCGATGTAACGCTTTTCAAAGAGAAGTTTGTCTGGTCATCCTCTTATTAAACAAACTATACATGCTTATCCAGCATACAGATTATAGTTTTAAATGCGCAAAGAGGATAAATTAAAAAACATGACCGCAATTATTATTTTTAATATGAATAATCTAAAGTATAAGAGAAAATAGTTTATTGATTCTACATAAAAATGAAAAAAAAATTTGCATGTCTTCAATAAAGGATTTTATGTTTATATATTCAATAATTCAACAACTATCTGGTATCTTGATTTTTCGCTCGGATCAGTTTTACTCATGAGTGCCGAACTGAGATTAAAATCACACATTAATATGATTCAAAGCGCACGTATTAATATAAATGGAAATTCGATATATAATATATATCTGCCGGGCAAAGCGAAAGTTTGAAGAAGTGTTTGTCTGGAACGGCGTGTTAGCAATGTGGAGATGAATTCTGCTTTATTATCCGGAAACTAAATCCCCGCTTTATACGCCGGCGAGAATTGACATATCGACATATTTTAATTAAAATCTGTCCCATATTTTTGTTGCGTATTATTTTAGCTTTCGACGTAATGTATCCTTTTCGTTGATATCGATGTGTTGACAAGTCTTCAATAACGAATGCCGGTTTTATTACACGCCGTTCCGCTTTATTTTATCATTAATAGCTAATGAGAACGCATTTTAGTATCTTCCCGGAGAATCCCGATGCTTCACTTTTGCAAATCTTTAATAACACTTTCATCAATCACCGACGCTTCTCAATTAAATAATTAACTGTGGCCGTGGCAAAAAATCTCGCGGATTATGCAGCGCGCGAACGACGATACGAAGTTCCTGTGTTTGATTTGCGATCGTATTTATGCGCGAATGTTGTGTGTAATTCGACTCGATATGATCGACGAGAGTGCATGCTGAATTCTATTTACGTAATGTAGGAAAGCATATTATATTTCTCGGTGGCGAAATAACGGCACTTAATAAAACGGATAAGATCACCCGCGCGAGAATATCGGCACAGAGATGCGCCGTTCGATTTGCGTAGGTGAAATTGTTAATTGTTAGAGAAAATATATGTGAAAGGTAAAACGTATAAATTCCCGTCGGTCCGCTCGTCGTTAGGATGTGTATGTACGCACGGTCGAAGAGCACGAGGCTCTACATATTGGATAAATTCGCGTGAAACGTACGGAGTGTATCCCGTATAACACGCGAGCTTGAGTTTAACGACAGACTCTTCGACGGCGGTTTTAGAGCCGATTTTTCTCCCTGCCGTTAAACTTAGATTCGCCAATCGCACCGAAGATAGCCTGCATTCACAACGAACGAAACACTGAGAGGAATCCTACGAAAATTATAGTCATTTCCGACTTTTCTAATGCTGGCGCTACACTTACTAGAGAAATGCTTCTCCTGACTATAATTCTGCCACTTATGCGACTATAGTTATAAATGCCGCAAAAATTGTTTTCTCAGCGAAGGATCACCGAGATTCGCGACTTTAAGAGAAGATACTCCGTACCGGATGGTCTTCTCTCAGGGAGTTCCACTCGAAACCTGAATAGAGAATGCTGACGCGTCCCAAGTTGATTTGAATAATATTTGCTCGAGAAGCGCGGCGCAATCGTATTTTTGCGCGGCTCTCTTCGCAATTTGAAAGCTCATCGTAACGACACGCTGATATTTATTTGCGTTTATGCATGGTATACTCGAATAGCCGTAAAAGTGTCATAAAGTGCGCATGAGCTTTGATGCAATCATTAAAATGCACTAAGTGAACGCAGATGCTTCAGCGGTAAAAACTGCGGTAAAAAATTGCTTGCACATGCACCGCCTGATGGAGGCGAAAAGGGTGTTCGCTGATTTCTATTATGCAAATGCGTAGCATGGGGCCCGTTTTAGTGATTTCCAAGCAAAATGCGCTCTCGCGACGATAATAAATCGCGAGGAGAGAGGACGGTGTCGGGGATGAAACATGGCTCAAGTAGCGGCACGATGCAGCTGGAGCAATTTGCGCAATCTACGGTCAGCGTAAAGTTATCTAAGGCACGCGAAACCCCGTTAGGCGAGATTTTCTCTCTCTTATCTCATATCTCGTTTGCATATCGTGATCTTTTGCGATACCACTTAATAGATTACTATATCGGCCCGAACGGGATAGCGTGCGAATCCGTCCGAGAGTCGTTGAATTATAAGGGTATTGTCTGCACGCTGCAACTGGCAAATGCGAATCTCTTAGACAGCCATGCGGCACGTCGAGGCGAGGATTTTCGCAACATTCGCGAAGTTTTTTCGCGATAATCTTACACGGAAGAAAACCATTTTTTTCCCCGCAGCGAAACTATCGTCGCTGCTGCATATTCGTTGCGACAGTGATTAAATTTAGTCGACTTAACTAAATTAGCGAGTGATTCGTAATTGGAGCAGAAACTAAGCGTTTGAGAACATATTTACTAAGATTTTTTTACTTATTTTTTACGTAGAATCTATCCTGTGAGTTTACCGCTGGAGTTCCGATGCACCATGTGTAATAACTGACAGATTTTGTTGCGACAGCATAGAATCTGCCGTGACAGCAAATTATTTTTCCCCGTGTGAGAAATAAAATCAACTGGTCTCTGCTCATCTTTTAAATCTTTTCAAGCAATGCGTTTTCACTCTCGCATCTTTCAAGATTTCAGAAATATCCCTGGACAATATTTTTCCGAATAATTAGGGATAATTTTGGAAAATTGAACGGGAGTGATCGAAGTTATTCCCGTTCGCAACATTCTACGGTGGAGCAAACTTGTATAGAGTCCGTACGCTAAGTTTCAGCGGAATTAATTAGATATATTTAGCGTCAGCAGGCAAGTCGGGTCAACGACGTTAGCCGTGGTAAATTTCGCGTAACAGGAGCGATGATGGATGGTAATTGTGTCGCCGCGAGCAGTTAATTCCGTCCGCCCTCGTGCGTGTCAATATTGTTCACTTCTCCCGGTCATGATTTCTCAGACATTACGTGTTTCTCTTCGGCGACACCTCGAGAAAATTAGTTGTTTCGCGACTTCTGTGCTACAGTACTAAAGGTTCAACAGAGAGCCAAAATTTCCACTTGGACAAACTCTGCTGGCAGTCTATTCCCGCATTACCATAAAATACAGTGTGAAATTGAAAAGAATTCGAAGGAATTTATACGAAAATAAGCTACCAATATGCTCTTCGTGTGCGACCGACGAAAATCAACGCGACAATCGCCGCGTTAATCGAAGCATCGGGTCCGCGGAAAAAGCCGTAACGTCGGAAATCGGCTGGCAATCAGCAATATTGACCTCGAGCGTAACTCACCTCGAAGAGGGCTGCTGATTACTGGGATCCAACAGCGACGTTTCCGTATTGTCCTTCGGCGCGCTGTCGAGGCTGCTCTGCCTCCTCGAGTCCTGATCGTCGGACTTGTCGTCCTGGCTCGGCTTTAGGAAGGACTCGCGGTCGCCCTCGGCGCCCTCGATGTCCTTGGAGTTCCTACGTGGGTCTTGCTGGCGATTCGTTGACGCGAGAGGTAAGTTATCTGCACTGCGAACCTTACGGCACAACTTCGACGTGGAGCCGTGGCGTCGGAGGAATTCCTGCAACCACAAGGTACAAGGCGCGCGCTGAGGGATGACTACGAGGACGCGTGATTGGCGAAGATGGAGGCCCCCAGAGAGACTAGACGGACGAGACTGTTCATGAACATGTTTTCACGTTAGTGCGCTATTGAATGTGTGTTAATAAGACGAGGCGTTTCGGTGATGAACAGGTAGCGTGGACGCGTGAATGGAATCATGAAAACGACTAAAGTGGTAGAAACGTCTCTTCGCGAGTACACATTATGTTTTCCTCACGATAACCGTAATGTGTGTGTGTGTGTGTGCGTTGTGCTCACGTCCTGTTTCGTGTTCGAATCACATACTAACTCTTTTTTTATTATTTTATTATTTTTCGCCTTCAATTATCAGTTTCCATTAACTTGATAGAAAGGCAAGACATACTAATGAAAAATCGACGGATATGCTTCTTGCATGGGGAGTCTTCAAAATCGATTTTCTCGAGAACAAAGCGTCATTTGGGAGACTTTAATTTTACATCTTCGATTTATTTTTTCAAGGAAAAGTCACTCCCTTCCTAGTTGTACAACGAATACCAAACTACTTTGTATATGTGCCTAATATCCGTTGTGGTTTGCAATTCTATGGGATGGTCGGTTTTACGCCAGGAGCGCAACGAGAGATTGTGCCTCAATTACAACGACAGTTAGTGGATTTGTGAAGCGAAAGTAACATTTCCTCCCTTTTCCGCGAATCTCTCGTTCGTGACTCATCTGTGAAATCAAGCGCGAGATTAATTAATCGGACGACTCGGTCCGTTAATTCCGTGCGCATCATACGTTCGTAGAAACGAACGGTACGTGCCGTATGCGGCAAATCACCGTGTACAATATCGACGTTGTAGAACATCAAGCAGAGATCCTTGTATTATTAACGGCATTATCGTGCTAGTATTGTGCCAATTGTGAGCCGCTTATCGTCGGTATTGTTGTGCCAATTACGGTACAATGGTGCGCGGTCCTGGTATGACCTTGGCATGACGTGAATTACAAGGAGATTAAAGAGAGAGAAATGGGAGGAAGAGAAAGAAAGAAAGAAAAATAAAACGAGAGAGATATATGTGTGTATGTGTACGACGGAGTGAGAAAGACAGATGTAGAATAAAGTAGACATTAAGTTAGTGCCGAGTTCGACGAAGTACGCGATTCAGAAACGTAACACACACATTCGTTCACATGCGGCGAAAGTAAATTTGTCCATTTCCTTACAAGTAATCCAACGAACATATCGATCATCCGGTGCACTACACTTCGCTTCAGAACTACCTTGAACTTTGACGTTTGAGAAGTATCTCTTTCGCACGAACTCTTTCGTGTTCATTATTTATTGAAATAACTGTCGCATTGAGGGATATGGTTATTCCCTCCGACTTCGTTGCGTTACGTTAACAATATATGCCGAAACGCGCAATCTGAAATTGTAACAATCGTGTAACAATCGGGCACGTGTGGGCGACGTGTGCACGTTCACGTGCAGATTTGTTTATCGAGAAATTTTGGCTACGCTTTANGGGAGGGAAGAGAGAGAGAGAGAGAGAGAGAGAGAGAGAGAGAGAGAGAAAGTTGTGGTAGAACGAAGAATCATATATCGAACGCTCAGGGATGCGAGCGCGTAAATAAATTCTCCTAATAAATCGATATAACGTGTGTCTCGTATTTTTTCGCGTTCCGCTGCGCGTCCACGAGATTGTAACTTCGCTCGTCTATCGCGGTTTCGTTCTCGTCTTTGTCGCTTAACGATGTGTCTTGCTCTCTGAATTTCTTCGAGCGAAATTTCATTCGCGAAAACAAAATCGAATTATTCTTGAACTGGAACAGTGAATCTGATGTATTCCGCCACCACAGGAACAAATTCACTCGAATTAATTGAACTGAGTTTGAGCAAGTTTGAGTTAAGCATTCATTTTTGACACTTTAGGCGCTGGTATTAAATTCGAATAAATGTTCACTCTCGTAAAAATCGTTTTGAGAGAGATTTCGCTGCAAAAAATTCCGAGAGTACTTTTTGAAATTCCCTCTCGACACACATGAGTATATATCACTTCTACGTAAATTAAAATATAAATAAAAAATTAAAGTGTAAATTTTCGAGAGAGAATACATATAATACAAGTAATAATATTAATATATTATATTGTGTCGATGCAAAAATTCGTTCCGCTATTTAATCAATTTTTTCCCCAAAAATTCTAGAATTTCTACGGGCGCGGGATCATTTAGTTACCGAAGAGATGACAGTCCGTCGAGCGAAACAAAAAATTTCAATTAAATAAACATCATACGTACAGTTTGATTAAAAAAAGAAGAAACTTTTGCATCGGGCCGATAGATTAAGATTTATCGGCTCGAGAGAGAGAGAGAGAGAGAGAGAGAGAGTTCCAAGGCACGGAGACGCACGGAGGAAAAAGTTTGATTGAATTAACGTGACAAAGAACGAATCAAACGCGTTTTGGTCGGAGGAGATGAAATTTCCGGTGATAAAAGTCGGATTTGGTTCGTAAGAAATTCGCGTCTCCCTCGATTAAAGTGCGGTTTGGTTCGTTCATTGTCACGTTAATTCGACCAATTCCTCTTCTCCGCGCAAACTTCGTGAAACTCGACGTGAGATCGCGTTCTTCTTCCCTCTGGTATTTTTACATTCCGATCTCTCTCGGGTATCACCGCAGTCGTAGATATCGACGCCGAGGAGACCGCGTGGTAGTCGAGCGACGTCGCTCGTTTCATTGTAAAGAGACTCTAAGTTATCTATCCTGCGGATAGAACTACCGTGGAGCTAAAGCCATCCTTGGAACTCGCTCGCCGGCTTCACTGATTTCCAATTTCAATCACCTCGATTGCTATAATCGGAAAATGCCTGCCCGGCATGGTTACGCGCCCACGACCACCACAGGCCGACGTCGACGTCGACGTTGGCGGCGGCGGCGGGCTCTGTCCATTCCGGGGAAGGTCGCGGCGAAATCGGATCGATCGGAGCCAGGTTCGAGGACGCGGCTGTCCACCTCGCGTAATCCATCGATCTTTCCGCGTAGCGTGGATTTTTCCCGGCTCGATTACTCACCTGGGATAGGAAGCCGGCTACGTCGATGGCGCTGTTCACGCGTGGCCTCGATGTTCTCGGCCAGCCTAAAGCTCCGCCGCTGTCTAAGGAGTCCACGTGATGGCTCGACCAGTGCAGATGCTGGAAATTTCAGTCGTTTCTGATCACGTTATCAGCACGGGGAGAAGTGGGCCGGGGCGGAGGGGGGGGGGGACGCGATCGAGACGGGCGGTGATAATTGCGGTCGAGCGCGGCCTCTCGAGAAAGCGTGACGTTTTAAAAGATGCACGTGGGATCTCTACGTGATAAGAAAAGTTGAGAGGCCGAGCGGAATGGGGCGAGCGAATGAGGGTGCCGTGCCCGTGGAGAGAACAGGAGAGCTGCAAACATGAGGTTTGTTTTCTATTCCTGCACTGGTTGCACTCTAAAAGAAATGTACACTGAAGCGTTTTCTAGCCCGGCGACGTCAGCGACGCTGTCCTCTACTCCAGTACAGCGAGAGTTCACTGAACTGGCTGCATTAGGTCCGCAGTGCAAGCAGTGCAAGGGACAATTGGGACAGTACTTTCGAGTAAGAATGCAAGAAACATGGAGTAGTCTGTATCGTTATGTCATTGAATCGCTGTACTTTCACTCCAATATTCAAGATATGTATAAACGTGCGAAGCAATACACCTAAGTGAAAACTACGTTTTATCACTTCTACTTTGAAAGTTTACACTTTTAAACGTTCACTATGCCGCTCTATCGAGATAATAATTAAATAAGTAAAATATTAAAGTAGCTGTTTTCCTAGATACTGTAAAGAGATTTTACAAGATCTATATTTTAATATGTAAAAGAGAAGGTGATATTAAGGCTCTTGTATAATGGCACGCCCTTATTACGGCCGCAATTAGGTGGCCAATTCTAATGATTACTTAGGGAATATTTGTTTAGTAAATTGTTTAGCCCGTCGTTACATAATAACGTTAATATGCCATATAACAGCCGGCATTTGTTATAACTCATTTTCATTTTCGAGCATTTTGACATGTTTTCAACATGTTTTACTTTTAGCATTTAATTTTATATAATTTTCCATTCTTCTCAAACTTGGGTGTTTCATCGGAGGAATATATGGACAGAGCGTTGTATCAACACGCAGCTCATTACGATAAATTGCACGCTGCAGGGGCACGCGTGAAAGAGTGAAAGCGCGTCGTACAAACTCGAACTAGTTACGCACGTTCTCACTCACTCATGCGCATCTCCGGACAGGCAACCCGTCGTAATGAGCTGTATGTTGATGAGACACCCTGTGATTCTGTAAACTTGAGTGTTTTGTGCGTTATTTAACATCCTATTCCGTTGTACACATGTTGAGTTGCGCAAAGTTAAACGATAGCATGGCATTTTGCTAATGTGACCTCCCCTTTAAAATAGATTTACCGCCTCTTTTTCGAGACTTTCGCATTGAAGTGATTATTCAATAAGTCAATAATTCAAGTTAAATTAACGTTCTAAATAGCACGCATTTTATAATATTTTTGAGTCTAGAATCGGTTGAACAACACTTTACGAATGTAATCGTTGAGTTTACAATTCAAGATATTAATTATTAACAAAATTATATAAAGCAGAGGGCCATAATATCGCCTTCTTCTCTGGGATGTAACATTCCAACATACAAGTTAGAATCATCGTCAGTTAACGTTAAAAATAACAGTTGTTCAATTCTACGATAATATAACTAAGCGCGCCATGTTATCTTTGCGTTAGAGCGTTTTTCATTCCTTGGCTGCAGACTCGTCAGTTCTGGCTTGCACTAGTTCGGTTCAGTTCTAGTACAACCCCAGTGCAGGAATAGAAAACAAACCCAAGAGTGAGCCACTGAATCTGCACCGGAGACCCGTCAAGCGGTTGCCCACGCTTGGTAAGTCCGCCCGACGGCGGAGAGCGCGACGTCGGCCGTCGGCGAGGATCGGAGAGGCTATTACGCGCCTCGATCTTCGCAGCGAGGCCGAGGAAAACTCGAACTTGCTGTTACAGGTCCCGAGAGGGACGAGAACGCCCACGTTGGGACGTGGAGCAGCGAGTTGGATACCCATCCAATCGTATCTCTGAAATCGACGAGACGAAAGACTTCATCCGTAGGTGAATCTTTTGCTTTTTTCTCTCTTTCGCGACGCGGTGGCCATGAATTCTTCACGTTCTCGCGTGCCGAGCCGACTGTAGGATCTCCGGTGCAAAGGAAGCGCGTTACTTCGCGGGACAATCAGCACAACGTCGTGATGACGATTGCGATATGAAAGTGTCGCGCTTTCCGTCGTGGAGAAAGAAACACTGGTTGCGGACGGGAGAAATTGTCTCATGATGTAGCACCTTCATCCCACTGCCCCTTTTTTCCTTCTTTACTTTCATTCGTTTTGTTTCTTTCTTCTTTTTTCTTTTTCGTCTAAGTTTCTCCCGAACGATCACAGGAACACAAGCGCACACCTCACGAGTTTGCAAACTACATGTTGTGTTATGCGTACACGTCTATCTCTAGGACAACTGAAGAAGAGGATTCATAAACGCTACAGTTTTCAAGTAGTTGAGGTGCTGACGTATCACACATAGTGTAGAAAATCGCGCTTCCCAAACTCGAATTCTCGCTAGACTCGGAATAATAAACGGTAGGTAAAGCGAATCTCTCGTTGTCGGTTGCTCGGCGCTGTGTTTTTCTTCTTTCCTTTTTTTTGTATCGCGTGTGAACAGATTCGGAGAGATCACTGTTCTCGAGCCACGATGGAAAAATACTTACACGTCGGAGCTCATCGCATATTCGCGACAGCAGTCGCTAATCGAGTCCATAGAGACGATCCGAGAAATGCGCTCGGACGAAAGCGCGATTCCTGCGATGGGATACAATCGGAACCGAGTTCTGAGCTTAACGGTCGTTGAGGGTTCGTTAAGTAGAAAGAGAGCGTGATTAAACGATGCCGGGTCAAACTTTAATTTCCGACTAGCCAACCTTCGTTCCGGTCGAACGCGAGGCACACGTCGAATTCGGAGAGCGAGAAAAGGGATTCGCGCTCAAACATTTGGGCTCCGTTTTTTTTCTTTTCTTCTCCTTTTTATTGGAAACATCTCGGGGCACATTTTCACGCGGATTTTCACCGATCGTCTGTTCGAAGCGCCGTCGTATCGGGAAAGAGATAGAAACAGCCTCGATGGCGACGAATATCTTTCAAAACGTACAGTCGGTGCCGCGTATGCTTCTACCATTCCGTACAGACGGAAAATTATACGATTTCTAACCCGTAGCTTCAACGTAAGGTTGAAAATCGCACACAAGAAAGAAAACGCTCGGTTCAAGTAGTATAATTACTCCTTAGCCAATTTTTACTCGGACTTAGTAAAAAATTGCTGAGGAGTATCGGAATAATTTATTTGAATGTCTGTTAGCACACAGATAAAAATTATCAACGCGAAATTCTTTCTTTTCTGTTTTGTTTTCGTCGCGCGCGATACGACGCGTCTTCGTTCTCCGGTTTATTCTACTCCGATGATACTTTCCGAAGCGTCTTCGGAGGCGGTGGGTGGACTAACCAAGCATCGTCGTGGCGCGATAATCGGGGCTGATGGGAAGCGTCGAAGTGTGTATTGTGCGAAGCATCAACTTTAACACGCTTGAACGCCGGCGACTCTTCGGTCTGCCATTAGTGCGAGGAGGTGCAATGTTCGAGCTAATAATAATGTAAAACGACACCCGTCTCGGGTGGCTTCGTTCTTTCTGCGCTCTACAAAACTAGCTAGTCTACCGACTCGGCCCTCGCACGAGCCGTCCATTCACCCCGGTCTCTTGCAAGTAGCAAGCATTTTGCGAAAGCGACGAGACGGTGCGAAAGTTCAGCTTTCTACCGGTGACGACGACGACGACAATGACGAGGACGACATGACAGATAGAAACTTGATACGCAACGTTAACACATACGATACGAAAAACGATACCGAGCGTTCGACGGGGATATCCGACAAAGACGAAAACAACGTGCGGACGTAATACCTTGTTGCACCAATAGCGTGGGGGGGCTTTTTTTCGCTTTTCGTGATCGCCGACACGCGATTCGTACGGACGTGTATCGTGTATCGTGAATTCCCGTGCGTGAGGAAGGAGTTCACGGTGTTGTGCTTATTAATATCGTGTTCACAAACGGTGCTCAATATGCATCAAAGAGGTGACTGGTGGCGGGGCGGGTTCAAGCGGCTTCAAGCGATCGAGAAACAGAGATAGGTGGAGGTCTATTTTCAAACCAAGCTATTGGAAGTGTCGTCGTAGGAGGAATTGATTCGGGAAGAAATCAAACGGACGAGTGTACATTCACGAAATTTTTCGGGACGCGGTGCGCTCGGTCGAGAGGCTCTGACCTGTGGATTCAGCCTCAACGATTCGATTCTCGCGCCAACTCTCTACGACGCTATCTCCATAATTCGTTCTCTCCATTTGGTCTGAAGAATTATACACTTGACTTAATCTGACAGCGGGGAACGAAAGAATACGGAGTAAATCGGAATGAAACGAAGCGTAGTAAATGTCCCGACACATAAACCCGATGTCTTTAAATTTCCGCACGCTATAACGGAATTATACCGCGTCATTACACGAGATTACACCGACTCATCGAGCACGTTAAAGCGATATTACAGTCTCCCTTCGTGCTACAATTGTCTTCTCATTGCCGCACGATGTCTTTTTTCCTTTCTCTGGCTCCACCTTTCTCTCTCCGATAATTTTCATTTATTTCTACATATTTCGAGACACCCTGTGAGACAGCCTGTATACACACAGAAGCGCGCTCTGCGCACGCGAGCTATTGTAGCGCGTGTGAAACTGGGTCGCGTCGAAAGAGTTCCATAGAAGCGCGTTACACGGAGGTAAATATGAGTGTATATTTTTACGCCGTTGCATTAATAAAAATTCTAACACATCGTGTTAAAACTCGACGAACGTCGCTATATGTTCATCCTGTATTTATCGTAATAGCGCTGCTTGCGCTGTATTTGAAATCCGAAACGAGTTTCGAACGAAACGGATTTTCGGCGATTCTTCCCGTTTCTGGGGAGAGAAAGAAAGAAAACGTGGGATTTTAAAGGAGAAAGAAATTTCAGTGTATATGTTCGGTGCGCTCCACCTCCCGTAAACAACGTGATTCCGCGCGCATTCGTGAGCCTCCGGTTTTTATCTCAATTAAGTCCGCTCTCGGCGACTCTCCGCTTCCGTCGTGAATGTCCGTTTTATAGAAATAAATGGCGGTTCGTGCAAGGCAATTCATTATTCGACTCTTAATGATGTGAGCAGAAGGGAAAGAGAGAGAGAGAAAGAGAGAGGAAGAGAGAGGAAAGAATCATAAATCGCACGCCGAAGGAGTCCATTTCCTCGTGCTCTTTGGAACGAGGCGAAATAGGCCAATAGCGAGGATCGATCGGCTTTTTGTAACGTTTATTCAATCACTCGTCGGACAGTTTACGTCATGCAATTTAATTAGGCGAATACCGACGAAGGGCGGAGATTCCGATCAAATTTGATGTGTTACACTGGAAGCTCCCGTCGCCTCCATGATTCCGGTCGGATTTGGGTCAGCGCGCTATTAGCCCGCGGAGACTGCGACTTCTCGATGGATTAGATTTAACGAAGCCGAGATATACAGCCGCAAATCTAAAATCCGCCAAATTCGCCGGAGGAAGATTCGCGTATCGCGCCGCGTTCACCTGTTCACGTGTAAACTCCCCGCTCTGTGAAATTCATAATGGGGCCTTGTTCTGAACGTATACATGGAAAAATGATTGCTGTTGAATTAAATTTCTAATTAGAGTAAATCTTCTTGATTCAATAATATAATTAAAATTAATATCTTATAAAGGAAAACATTAAAACCGACATTATTTTGCTCTTAGGGAATGGAAATTTATGCGCACGGATGCGAATGAGAAATACTTTTCTACTCAAATATGTCGCGAATATCTATTTTCTAAGATATTTGAGGTTTGACGCTTCTAGAAACAAAGCCCCAAAACCGGGCACATTCATGATACCTATAGGAAATTATAAAAAAATAAAATAAAAATTCACTGTGTCCGGAATGCGGTTCCTGGTTATGTGTGCGAACGGCACACAGAGTGTCCTCCACTTGCTCTTATGGATTGATTTGTTAAGTCATTTATTCAGGAACGAGCCGGGCGAAGAATGTCGCTTGTATCAATATATATCAATATACCGGACTATTTATTATTTTACTACGCAAACTTTCAGATTCACACACACGCGCGCACATACGCCAATTAGGCTCTACCGATCGAGATCGATACAACGTCAAGCGTGCATTCCGTGAATACCGAACAGATGGAACGAATAAATATTGCAGGGACCGAACTAACCGTTCAACATGACAGCTATCTACACATCTGTCCGAAATATGTATGGAGGACATTCTGCATACGGAACGATAATGATAATATATTAAACGTGCAGTGTCTCGGGGATGAGGGAATAAACCATGCGGGTCGATGAGACTATCTGCGAGACGCGGCGATCGATTTCCTCTCTTTTTTTTCCCGGCGGAGAGACTCTCCGAAGACTTGCCAACTCTGAAGCGTGTCATCCTTTGTACGCTCTCGCAAGACGTACATGCGATGCAAAGAGGTCGCCTAAAGCGCCCTATCTCTCTCTTTCTCTCTCTCCCTCCTCCTCTTTCTTCTTAGTTCTGTCTTTTATTACGTGGCGTGTCCGAAGTCAACAGTAGCCTCTCGAGAGCGGCGCGAGTCGCGACTTGCCGAGCTTTCCGGAAGAAGCTGCGGAAGATCGCTCGCAGTCGGCGAGGTGTGTCAAAGTGAGCGGCCGGCTTTGACTTAGCCGGGCCTCATTCAAACTCGGCTGCAACTCGGCTGGAAGATTACACTTTATTCTCGCCTTCTCTCGCCCGCGCGCTCTTTTCCGCGGAGAGCCCGTTTACCTGCTTTTTTGATTGCATCCGCGCGTCCCTCCCGATCGATTCTCCCGGGGATTAAGAGCGAATTGAGTAATATGAATGGCGGATTTTCGAGCAAACGGCAGGTGGATATCGTTCTCGATAACAATGACCCTCGTCAACATCGCTGGTCCGCGTGGATTTCCCCGTGGAATCCACCTCTCGCTAACTTCAGCCGAGATTTCCAGTATGTCGCACCTTCATCGCGGCGTTTATCGATAAAACGATATCCGCGCAAAAAAGTTGGCAAGCCTCGAGCCGGAGCGTCGGCAAAAAATGCGGTCGACGCCTCCGTCTCGTGAGATGGTTCCTCGACCCTCTTTTTACGCCCTCGAGGCTTCGGCCCGTAACACGCTGTAATTGATCGCGGAAACGGAAATAGGAGGTGCACGTGGGAGGTCGCGTAGCTGGTGGTGTTAACTATTAAGCTATTAACCGAGCTAATTTGCACGGCGCGCATTTGCGAGGGAAAACTGATGTAACGTTTCTCTCCGCGTGCGCGAAATAATTGATATAACGTTTTTGTTCCGCGGACGCCCGCTGTCGACTGTCCGTGGAAACGGAAGAACGAGGAAATATTAGGGAGATTACGTTCACTGGCGCTTAATAACGGCGGCTTTCTCACCGTTGCCGGTTGCATTGCACAGCCGTCGTCGATTCCACTATCCGATCCCTGATTGCAACGCGGCGCGATTCAACGAAATTTCTCGCGAATGCTCCTGAATCACGGGATCGACGACATCCGACGAGAACATACCGTTTTCTATGATTCATTCTAGAAACTCACAAACATGTGTGTATTCTCTCGAATAGACGAATCTAGGCCTAACGGATCGCTAGAATGTAGACAGGGGGGTAATCAAACGTCTAAACAGGCCTTCAGTTTCCCGTCCGAGATGTCGAAAAGAAAATCATAATATACGAGTGGGCTCAAAGGCGTGAGACAGAAAAAATGTACAAAGACAGAGAGGGAATTACGGCGGAGGTCACACAGACACAAGAAAACGCGTGAGGGTGAGAGAGTAAGAAAGAGACAGAGAAATAGAGAAAGGAAGAAAGAGAAAGAAAAAAATAGATAGATAGATAGATAGATAGATAGAGACAGTGGTAGAAATAGAAAGAGACAGGGTGAGAGCCTCGGTGCAGACCGAGGTTTCTCTCCAGCAGAGGTAGGGCCACAAGAAGATAAAATTGAGATCTTAAGACATGTACCGATGGTCACGCGTTGTCCGCCCTGTGGAGTAGAGCGAATTGGCAGCCGCAGTCCCGGGGCTCTCGGGCTCTTCTGGGGTACTGAAAGCACTGCTCCAGGACGCAGCAGCCCCCGCCCCCGCACTGCATCACCATATCCGACAATGTGGTCATTACCTTCAGTCGTATTCGTTCGTTCGTTTTTTTTTGTGCGTATCGCATTATTCGTTTTTTTTTTTCCGGTGAACGTTTATCGTTTTTTTCCGATATACACACACATATATATATATTTTTTTTGTTTGTTTTTGGTTTCGGTTTTTCGTTTGCCGTGGCCGTGTAAGATCCCGCCGAACGTGACACGAGAGGGTGGTCGGGGGGGAGGGCACACACACGCAGCGTAGACACGAAGAGTGTGGGAGAGTACCGGTAATCGCATGTGACGCCAGCCGATATTCGCGAATTTCGTGCAGTCAGTCCGACGGAGAAACGACGTGGAGACAGAAATAGAGGAACAGAAGAGATTAATAGAATTAAAAAGTTGCGTTAATCGAGATTATCACTAAATTGGTAATCTTACTGGCTACGTGAATGCGGATCTAATGAGACTGTTCGAAGGTGTGCGGATCTTCTACGCTAAAAAATAGTACGTACTATAATGTATACGCTAAAGGCTTTCTCTTTTACTAAAGCTCGTCCGAGCTTGATCTCGCTACTGGGTTCTCTACCACTACTACGCTGTAACTACTACGATTGAGCTTAGTTTATTGTAAATCGAGAACTATACAGCACGCGGCACGTGACACGCTCTACAAGGAGAAAAATTTATCGACTGTCAATTTAGTCCCTGACCCTGCTTCCCTTTTATCTCAACCTGTTATACAAACGCGACACTTTTCCCGCGCCGGTGTTCGGCCAAATCTCTCGAACGACAGCATCGCGCTGGCTGTATCGCGAGAAACGATTAGTTCAATAATTCATCGTCACAAGAGGTAGACGCACTTGGTGTTTTACGTGGCTATGAATCCATCCTTACGACCCGCTCGTACGACATGTTAAAATTCATCACGTACCAATTTGCCCGTCACAGTCAAGCCCCAAATTGGCGATATAAATTTTTCCCTGTATAGTCCGGTGGGACACGCGGCGACACCTTTGAACGTTAATATTGCGCTAGTTCAACGGGGACATCGCTCGACGTTATTTCCTCTTCCCTTTTCCGAAGAAGAGTTCGTTCTCACCGTGAAAAGGATTCGTAAACAGGACACTCTCTCTTGTGACTGGGCGGACAATTTGATGCATTCGCTTTACCGCCACCGGGACCGGCCGGAAAGATGTTCCAGCTTCGACAACATTTTTGCAAGACTGATGAGAGAGAGAGAGAGAGAGGTTCTCTTTTTTTTCTTTATTTCCCTTGTGATCCCGGTGGGAATCTCGAAGAGAAATTCTCGTCCGCCGTGAAGCCTAATATGTCAGTTCAACAGTTGCCGCCGCGCATGTGTATGGAATAAATGTCATTACCGGCTCGTAAATGATTTATGAAGATTCTCTCGCGCGAAACCCCGTCGGCGGAATTTTCATTTTTTCTCGCGTGGCGTGAAAAATGAAGATCGTCCGGCGAACGGAGGTTTTCCACGAGAATGCGACATGAGAAGGGGGGTGGTGGATGAAACATTGTCAAGGATAATTATATATATATATATATATATATATATATATATCCTATAGCCATTCCCGTTTCTGCGTCAAATTCCACACGTTCCATTTCATCGGCAACAATAAAGCTCGCGATCGTATCGTACGCGGGGACGACTGACGCTCGCGTTGCGTAGAAAAAAACCCCTTTTACGATACCCATCCTCGTGGTAACATCGCGTCGCGATCGAAGTGATAACGGTCGAGTGTGGTCGGACGAGGTCGCGCGCAGACGTCGAAAATCTCTTCCGAGCCGGAATTCACAGCCAGATCTTGTATTTAAAATTGTCTTAACTTTATCTGCAGATGCTTCGCGGTCAATGATGTCAGGTGAGCCGTAAAGCATTTCAAGATTAATTTAAGACGATTTTAGACATAAAATATCGCCACTTTCCACTTGTTCTGAGTGGGATTCCGCTCCAAGAAAGTTCAAGAACAAGATCGGACTGCGAATGTACGGGTTTTCCCTCACGGCTGGTTGAAACTCGAGCGTTCCTTCGCACAATAAGCGCCCTTCCAACGCGATTAAGTATTCCCTGCGATAGAAAACATCGCAATACAATGTCGTCGGACAATAACGGTCGGATTTTGAAAAGATCGCTCGAGTCGGCTCGTTCCGCCGAATTCAAGCTTGCGCGGCGCTCGCATTGTACCCGCTGTGCACCCAATTAACTTTCGCGATTCAATACGCGAGATATTGAATTATTGTTATGCACGTATACTCGCGCGGGGCCGCATGCATGGCGAGCGCATGGCCGCTCTCGCTTAATAACGGACGAATTGTGTCGCTGCGTAATCGCGGGGCTGCAGCCAGCGGCTGAAATCTATGCGCGCGTAAATGGCAGCGGTGTTCGGACGCGATAATATCTATCGTCGCCGTCGAAGCTTGACAGACGGAGCCGCCGTTCAAACTTTCGTAATAAACGGTGCATCGTCGCACGATGACCTTCTGTTCCCTTCGACCAAAGCTAGCCTGGTTCGTTCATCGAACGTCGCGTTAATTCAATCGAACGTTTTCTCCCCGTGCGTGATTCTAATGTTTACGATTAACGTAGCGAGTCGTATAGTTAAAATCGCGGCGAAACAAGGGTCGTCCGGAAACGGAAAATCGAGCGGCACGTTAGCGTTTTCGCGTTGTCGCTATATCGGCGATTAACCGGACGTTTCGCTTTGCGCCGCGACCTCGTGAAAAAAATTACACGTGGCGAAAACGAGAAAATCGTTGGCACGTGGGCTTTTTACGACGAACACGAGAATTGGATCTCTGAAACGCTTTTAATTCGCGAACATTACGTTACTTTCGTGTTACTGCAAACTATTATAAAATAAAGAAGAAAGAGAGTGAAAAAATCAACGTTAAACAAACGGCGCAATCACGGCGGATTTTTCGAGCTTTCGCGAAATCGGGCGTTTGCGTTCAATTTGACGTAACGCACGGCAAAAACGTTTCGACGTGAAACATATTCGATAAAGCGGCTTCTCTTTTCTCTGCTCCATCTCGACCCATCCTCACAGCGATTATTTACCGTCGATAATTAAGGAGGTTGTGAGGTTCAGCGTTGTATTTTTTAATGGTGCATCAAAGGGAGGCTTTGAATCTACTTGTAAATCTAATATTTATCAAGCAAAATTACGTTCCTACATATTTATATCACTATTTAAATAATAAATGTTGATTTGAAACGAAATTGAGGTAAACATATACAGGATGTCACATTTTAATGGAAACATAAAATTCACTGCATCTTGCAAATGCACCGATGCACCAATGTGTAATGATTGATATATATATAATAATCGATTTCTTTCATATTATTATTTGGAAAAGTGTTATATTGTAATATCGCGAAAAGGGAATACTTTATGAGATATTTCATATTTTGTACTAGAAAATATCAGAATTGAAAGTGAAGTATCTTGAAAAATATTCATATTTCGATAATTTAGAAGATATTAAAAATAGAAATTAAAATAACATTAATCTCTGCTAATCTCAAGGAACGCATATAAAAAGTATCAATTTTAATTGCAAACATCTCAGCTTTCGAATGGTCGATTATTATTTAATTACACGAACGGTTAGATAATATTTCAATGTATACGTGGTGCAAGTTTCATCGAACTCTTATCAAATTCGTTTTACCTTACAACCACCTTAAATCGCGAGAAGTCAAATCGATACGTCTAGAATTTTTCTCCGTCTGGCCCCCTCCTCCTTCCCAGAGTTGAGTCGTTCTCGTTTTTCACTCTCGAGATATGCAGATTACGCGGACGGATTGTGGTATATAGCACCCGGCGAGGTATTAGATGTTGGCGGCGTTTCAACTAATTACTCTCTATCTTGAGCCTCGTTTGAAATTCCGCCGTGACGTCAAACTCGACTCGAGAGGTGAGCTCTTTTGTTACGTGAAACAAACGGTTCGACGTGTGTGCAAGAGAGAGAGAGAGAGAGAGAGATAGAGAGAGAGAGAAGATTGGTAATCGCGCAGACCGAGCAAAACAGGTCCAGAGCTGATGTTTGCGAACACTGAAGTGTTTGGTTTAATAGTCAGTAAACTTTAGTCGTCCGAGCAGTTTGATATATTCTACCAAATCACGCCGAAATATAGCTTGCGAGCGTCGAACATAAGCTTGCATGAGTGGAGTCGCGGATCGAAAATTCCTGTTGTTCTTCCGGAAAATAAAGTACGCTTCGTTGCGGAAAACCGTTAAATTCGTCGAACGTGACAATCATTAAAGCGTTTCGGAAATCCATATTTTCTTTTATAGTGTGATACACGTCAATAAGTATTGCAACGTGATTCGCTGTCAATGGGACGAGTGATGTGCATTTTTATGTCGTCTTCTACGACGACTTCTCCGGCCCACTCGATACTGATTTTTCCCGGACAGAAAGGACAGTTGATTAGCATTAACCATCTCGATAACTCTATTTCAAGTTGAACCCGCGTTAGAGAGAACTCTATTTAATAGCGACTAAGCGAAACAAAATTTCGTAATCTATTTACTTCGCGGATTGATTCTCACGGAGGACAAACTTTAATTCGCGGCTCTCAAAAGTGCGATTTTCCGAAAGCGGTCCGTAGTTTCAAAATAGTCGCTGTGTAAATGTAACGTTACATTTTTATATACACGGGGATACGCAATATGTATACAGTATATATATTTATACCGCACAGAAGTTATTGGATACGCGAAATGAACAAATTTGCTTGATCGGCCACGTGTTTTAATCCTCGCATACTTGCCCACACGCACAAAATCGTTTTTTCCTATCGGTTCGTCCAATCAGCAGTTTTTCGTCGTCCGGCAGAAGAGAATTTCAATTTACCACGCGGAACAGAATCTAGAAAAATCCACAATCCACCCACCCCTTTCGTGCGCGATAAAATTGCCCGCGTATGCGGCGGAACGCACGCATATGCTCATAAACCGCGTGATTATTGGAAACTATGGCGTTCAAAATATTGAATACGATACCCCGATTCGCAACGATTCGCTGCTACAGTCTGTTTAAAATAAGTTTAGGCTTTGACGGTATTCTCACGTCTGCATATAAAAGGGCCGAAAATATTGTTTGGAAAAGCGATTAAATACATGAAAAAGTTGAAACATTTCGCGTATGAGTAAAACATTACGAAGAGTCGAAAACGATTGATGACTTTCCGGAACGTGGTGCGACTCGAAAAACGTCGAAAAAGGAAAGCAAATTGAATGGCCTTTTGCCACGTTTGCTCAAAATAAGGTCTTATCACTGCGTGAGGGACGAATAAAATTAAAAGCGAAGAGCTTAGATATTTCCATTTGGACCATTCGGAGTCGTTTGTATGTGAATGACGTGAAATATCGAGGCGATTTATTGAATTGTCTACATACAGTATAATTGGGCAAAAAGCACAGTTAAACAACATTAACTACTCATTCTAATAATTTCAGCCAATAAAATTGTACTTCATAGCAAATTCATTTTACCTTTAATAACCAAATGTTAGCAATGAGAGCAAAGTTCGGGCTAAGCTAATGAGAGTCGGCTGCTATCACTAAGTGTCATTTCTCCGAGTATGCCAGGCGATTATGAACAACTGAACTTCATATTGGTACATTTACGTCATAAATTAATCAATTACATCGTAATAAACATTTATTATCATTTTTACTATGATTACGATTCGACAGTATTTGAAAATAACGTCTACACTTATTTCAAACAGACTGCACATCGCACCGCGTCTGATCGCGACTCGCTGGCGCCTCTTCGCAAAACCGATCTTCGCTCCGGGTTTCGCGCATTTCCGAACGGAAACCCCACGGGAGAACTCGGAAAACGCGCTCACCCGATCGTACGCGCATTCACGAAACCGCGACCTGCGGGGTGTTTGTTTTCAGAGCGAATTACGGTTCCGTAAGCATATCGGAATCCGAGGTATGCTAATAATCCCACAGGAAGCGCCGTTACGCTTATGTTACATGTTCGCGCCCTTATTTACGTACGTTTACGTGCGTTACGTCTATTTTCTGTCTGTCCGTTCATGCGTCGGCATTGCTCGAATTTCGCTCGCCGACGGTCGGACAGGCATCCGGATTTACACCCGGGTAACACACTCGGGCAAAGAAACTGGCCCGCCGATGCATAAACGATGAAGATTGCATCGTGCGCGTGCATAATCGAACAGCAATATCGCGAGCGCTCGCGCGCGATCGTCTCGGAATTCCAGCGAGAACGAATGCCGGACATTCGACGCTCCGATTCGATCCCGTTTGTAAATCGCGCGGGCTTATATTCGACGCCGCCTTGCGCGCCGCCGTTACACTCGTACGCGCGTCTCTCGTGTAAATACCAGTCGAATTTGCAGCGCGTGTCTCTCTCTCTCTCTCTCTCTCTCTCTCTCTCGCGCGCGCGCGCGAAAATACCACCCCGAGCGGTTTTCCGCGGGCGCGTCCCTCGCGAACTCGATACTTTCCCGGTGATACTTCCGCGCGGAAACACCGATCCCGAAATCTCTTCCTGTAGGGGAAAGTTGCCTAATTCGCAGCAGATTCTTCTCTTCATATTGAAAGAAAAAAAGAAAACAAAAGGAAATTATACCGAGAGTTTTCACGCGCGATTTCTCAGATGCCGGTGGACACGGCGAGTTCGAGCGCCTTCGACGCGGAAGGGAGGATTAATCTCGGCTTCCTTTTCTCAATTGACTAACCCGACAGTACCGGAAAAGCCGTAATGAGCTAATTCGACCGTCCGATTTGATTGTTACCTCGGATCTGCGGCGATCCGAGCGAATCGGAGTTTCACGCGACGCTGTGGAAACTCGGCCGAAAGCTCGACGCGCGACGATGCGATCTAAAGGTAAAAGCTGAGAAAATTAATCGAGATTATTGTGACCGATTGTGAGCTAGTCATGAGATAGTTGGTAAAGGTTGATTTTAACGAAACTTTGTCTATGTCTAAATATGTACACGCGAACTCGACGAGGAATTCAGAGAGTCACGATCGCCGGCCGGAGACGGTTTTAAGTCGCGAGATCGTTTCTCAACCGCCTAAAACGGAGGTCGCGGTTTCAACCGAGAATTCAAGCATCTCCCGTATTCTCGAAATTATTCAAAGTATATCAGGGAAACGAATTTTATGCGCACCGGCACACCCTCTGAATTCGCTGCTCCCGGCGAGCGAGATTCTCTCAATTCGTCCGTCGAAGACTCGCGGATCTTTTCCAGCATCATATGTACGCGCTCTCCAAATTTCTCGGGATAAAACTCCACTCGGCAAGTAGAGTGACAGTTGAATTATTCAAACTCGAGTGACCTTTCATACAGAGTGCGTTCTGCACTCTGGATCGTTGAGTGAATATTTTTATTCCACACTGAAAAATGAATCCGATGCATCTTATCTTTGTTAAAAAAAAAAAGAAAAAAAAAAGAAATCCACTCTAACCGCAACGTTCACTCGTGTGAACGCTGCAGCCAATCAGAGATTCCAGATTAAAAGTGCTCGTGCTTGAGTCAAACGTCACATCTTGTGATTCCAAGTGGCAGTACTCACTGAGGGAAAAAGATCGTTAATCCGACTAAAAAAAAAGTCCGCATCGACTGTATCTTCTTGTTGCTCCAGCGAGAAAGCGGCGATTGTAGTAACACTTATTAGAAAACCGGTTCTCTCGGCTGTAGTTCTTTCATTGTGCGGCGCACAGTTGTGGCATATTTGCAGATAGTTATGCCGGATATTTTTCTCTCAGTGGGAAGAAATTTGTAGAGCATGCTCCGCCTGGCTGCGCGTTTCGTCGCGAGTCGCGCGGTGGCGAGCCCGCAGGGCTCTCGCAGGGTTGCGCCGCGGGTGCAGTATACCTATGCGTTACCTGAGAGCACGCGTGCTGCGTCGGGTGTTGCGTGTACGCGGCGTTCGCGGCCGCGCACACGCCGGTGCCGGGGACCTTGAGTTGCTCCTTGTAGTCCGGCTGATACGGCAGCAACATGCGGATCTTGCCCCAGCGATTGAAGAAGAGCGCGATCGCCCCCGCCCAGACTATCAGCACTAACACTACTATGCCCACCTCGACGCCGCGGATCTGAAAGCGAAGCAAGTTGCGGAGCTTGGATTAATTCGCGGCTCTGACGCCCTCGTCTGCGTTTCTCTCAGGCGAGCGTCCCGTGTTAAAGGAAATTCTCGTGGACTCCCGTCTCGATACACGGAGAAACGACAAGAGGAGGCTCGAGCGAGGAATCGAAGCGGCTCTCGAGAACGAGGGACCTTCCTCGCGTAAATCACGAGACGCCTCAACGACAGCATACGTCCAAAAGATACACGGAAAGAAATAGCTCGCTTGAACTTACCGGTGACAATGAACAGACCGCGTTGGTGAAAGGAAACCGAATTTCTGTTGCTTACACGTCCCGTTTCCCTGCCGTTTTAATGACGCCAGAAGCGAGAAAACTTATGTCGAAAATTCTAAACGAGACATCAGAAAACCTTATGAACCAAATTCAGTTATTGCGAACGAAAATTCGATTTCCTTCGACCAAGACGCGTTTGTCCAGGCAGAACGGAAAATCACGATAATATCGAAATGATGAAAAAAATGATTATAAAAGCTCACTTTTCCATCATTTTCTCATCATTTGACGTTATTTTAAAGCCATCGCCGTTTTCTGTTCTACCGGGGTGATTCGTTCATCGTGAGGTAAATAAGCAAACTTTTCTCCCAGTGTAAAATCCGACGAACGAGACTCGTGTCTCTGCGTGACGAATCGACAGAGACTTTCGGAGCCGTTGCATGTGCAGTCCTCACCATTTGAGAGATGCGAGCGAGAGGAGATCTCGCGGTAAAATCGTCTAGTACGAAAACGCGACGGTGATAAGGGAGACTGACAGTCATATTCCCGTTCAGACAGCCATCTCGACGCCGTCGCGAATATATCATAAACGTCTAATACGAGCAGCATACTGTACCGAGGGGAGAATAAGAACCTGTGCCTCGACTTGGGCCACATTCTCTCTCTCTCTGTCTCTCCTTTTATCGCTCTCTATTCGTCTCAGCGGATGCTTAAATCGCAGAGTTCGCTCGCAGGAGGAAAGAGTCGACAATTCATACGCGACATTTTACCGATGTGCAGCCATTATGTTTCTCCCGCGTTCCTTCGTTCTACGGAAACGGTCCGGTGTACGAAAAACGTCGTCTACGGGTTCTTCGCATCGACTGAGATCTCTCGTGCTTCCGTGATTCTTATATGTTTTATATATTTTTACTAATTTCAGCTATATTGTAATTCAAACCTTTCCGGACATTTATACAGTCTGGAACAGTGTAAAAACCTGCATTGGCCGTCAAAGCCCCAAGTTGCTGGCGGAAGGTGCTACATTATACGTTGCCGGTAGAGGATTGATTAGAAAACGTCGATCCGACACGGCAACGCCACAGAATTACGCGTAAGATCGTCGCCAAGACTGCGAGCAGAAGATCGGCGTTATTTATTGTCCTCCGTCGGACATTTAGAGTGGATATACTCGTACGACGGAAAATTAAAGAAGAAATATAATCTCAAGACACGGTCAACACGAGCAGCGGGGCTGCTGCGATCTCCTGGCGTTCCTCGATTGGATCCGGAAAAGTTTCACGACACATACTCCGCTCCCCCCTTTTTTTCCCCCCCTTTCATTCTACCGGCAGGATATAATCCTATCTGCCAGGCGGCACAATAAATCACCCGTGACTGTCTCTCCTCACGGAGCTGACACTTGGCATCGTTGATTTCCGCGGAAGAACTCGCGCGAATCGGCGAGAGTCCCTGAGAAATACGCGCGTCGCGCGCAGGATGTATTGAAACGAAGGCGTGTAATTCTCCTGGATTACGCTCGGGGAAAATATACACGGGAAAAGATCTCTCCCTCGAGGAAACGTCATATCACTAGAGATCAAGAGGCTCTCGATATCTCAGCAGCGTAAATAAAACCACCCGACAAGAGGAACCTAATCCTCTCATTTTTCTTCGCGAGGAAGCGTCTCCTCGAAAGGACTCGAGCCACAAGCTATATGCAATCAGGACACTCGAAGAATAAGGGTCGCAAGCGCCGACGGAAGGAAATTTCCGAAGTTGCAGCGTCGAAAGGAAGCGGATTTACCTGAAACGGCGCTACGTCGAAGCTCGGAAACTTGCTGCGTTAAGCGAGAAAGGAATCTCGCGATGATTTTGCCGGTGTTGCAGCGTGAACCGTTGGTGGCGACGGGAAGCGAACGTCGGAACTCGTTGAACTCGTTCTTCGGCCGCTCGATCGTAGCCGTAAACGTTAATAAAAAACGAACACGTGGATAGTTTTCAACCGCATGGGGAAAAAGGTCGGTTGAATAAACGTGGCAACGAACCAAATGCGTTTTCGTTGAAGGAAACAGAATTTCTAGTTCTTATAAATTAATGCTGCAATTCTAAGCAAATTTATGAATAAATCGTAAAATCGTAAAATCCTACGATTCTATCTAGAATCGCGGCATAAATTCAATTTTTAGGACCGAAAATTTGGTTTCCTTCCATTAAAATGCACTCGGTCCGTTCATTGTCACGTTAGTTCAACCCCTCTCCTTTCTCCGTGCGATATCGCAGCACCTCGGAGGAGGTTTCCCAACGCGTGACGACGTCCAAAAATTGCGAATCGCTCAGAAAGAAAATAGCTTACTTGTATATACGGTTGAGGTTGTTGCGAGGACGGTGGAGGTGGTGGAAGAGGACCACCGGTTACCGCTGCATCTTGCTGCGGGGACGTGCGTGGTGGCTCTGAAACCATAGAACCTCGTTTACATGATGCCATCGCCGCGAAATTGTGCGCGTTCAACGCCTTTACACGAGATTTTACGCGACGCTTTATGCCGCCCGCCTCGTCGCTTTATCTCGCGAAATTATGTCGACAAACTCATCGTGCACATATTAATTATCATGCATGCGTAAACAAGTGATCGACGACGGATGATACGTTAACTCGAGTTCTCGAGGCGTTTTTATTTTCTTCTTCTTCGAAAGTAAGCTCGAATTGAGTCCACCTTGCGAACTTTTCAATCGCAATTTATTCTTTACCTTTCCCCGATATTTTGTCAAATAAATTGATTTTTAATGAAATATAAATATACGAAATGAATGAATAATTAAAAGAATAAATAAATAGATGTTGTTTACATATACCGATGTCTCGAAAGTGCGCGATCGCAAGGCCGAATGTGAATCAATCGAAACTCTTTATATCGCGGGTGCTTCTACTATACACACATAAAACTATCAAAAGAGACGAACGATATTTGTCACATATCTCTCTAAATGTAGCTGCAAGCCGTACGTAATCAAACTAAAACGCCTCAGTTTTATTTACCGTGAAAATCAAGGTAAAGAGTAAAAATCCGAGCAATCCAATTAGAAAAATTAAATTGAGTTTTTCAATTTAATTTAAAATATATCTCGCGTGCCGCGAACCAAACAGTGTATAAAGAAATTACGCGGCGGAAAATAATGCGAAAGAGAATCTCACGATACGGCTCGCAGCTACGATCTCGACGATGACTGATGTATAAAATGCGGACCACGACTAATAATAACACTACGGATTAAGCAACGTGATGATTAAACTAACGATTGCTACACAGACTCTATTTTAGAGAAACTATTTCTCCCATTGTCAGAACGCACCTCTCGCCTGTGACCGTGACGCCGGAGACAGGTAAAGCTTAGGAAGGCAAAGCTTACCGAGTGTACGGAAGACGATCGGTCGACTTCGAAACTTCTTTCCGGCTCTCACGGCGGTTACTACCAGCTGATATTGCGTATCAGCCCGGAGGCCGCTCAAAGTAACCGCTTCGCTGTTTCCTGCGACCACCGCCACCACCCTGTAACTAACCACCTTGCCGTTAAGATTCTATTTTTTCATGTGTTCATGTGACCGTCCGTCGAGACGCTTCGATCGACTTAATGCGACATGCAAATCGTCATGTCTAATAAAAGCGAAACTATCTAAAAGAAAACAAAAATTTTCTGGAAAAGACTTGAAAGAGAGAAAATTCTTTCTCTGATAACACTGGTTAACGAATTTCATATCATAAGTTATATCCTGCTCGAATATTTTCTATTTATGCTTGCGTGTTGGAACAGTATATAACAGTTATATTGTAATTTTTGTAAATTTTAGTAGAATATAAGGTATAAAAATGAAGCAACAGAACATATTTTTATTATAATTTCTTATTTTAGAAAGATTCAAATATCAAATGCTTTTTTGATTGTATAAAAAATTAACTAGAATTGACGGTTTAAATCCAGAATACAATTTTTGACCAGTATAACTTGATAAAACTCAGTCGCCATTATTTGACTCCCATTGACCCATTTTCTTCATCGATCTACCTAAGAGGCTATCCAAGCGCCGTAAAAATATTTACGGCGTCTGAGAAAGGATTACAGCCTTCCCCTAAGCAATCAAGGGACCATGTCTTTGAGCGTCTTTAGCCATTTAAAAAGTTGAATGCTTCCTTTTCAATCTATCTTGAGCTTCAGTAAATGCATTTATATTTTTGTTATTTATTTTCGCATTTGGCTCCAGTATTTTCTTCATGATCAATCGATTCGCGGAGTTTGGCGAGTGAATCGAAATTTGAGAGATACGCGCCGTGCTTTCGCTGAGAGAAGGTGAAGTTGTTTCCTTTTCTTCGGAGAGATCACACTTTCGCAAGGTTATATCGAGAGGCATCGAAATGCAACTACAGCTTGTCATTGCTACAGTTCGATAGATTCAAGATCCACGTTGCGTTGAGTTGCGAGGCACGGTAATTGGATTGACGGTATTAGATGCACCGTTAACAATCATCGAAAGAGAGAAAGAGAGAGAGAGAGAGAGAGAGATGGGAGGAAAGAGGGAGAAAGAAAGAAAGAGAGAAGGAGGAACAGAGATTGCCAGAATTACAAGATTATTCTGATATCCGATAAAGTTCCGTTGTATAGCGCGGTACGGGATGATGATTATTATTGTTATCATTACTATTATTAAAGCCGCTGATAGGCTCGTCACGAACGTGAGACGGAACAGAGTTCCCGATGCAGAGTCGAGCAGCCCCAGGCTACTCTTTTAGCCAGCGAAATTTTCCAATTAATCTGTTTGATGTATATCGGCTCGTGTGTTTTCATCGTTACGTAAAGCCGTAATTTCTCGCCGGCGTAAGTAAGCGCATATTAAACTTTATATAACGAGACCGCGTCTTATCGAAATAGGAATCGATGCTAAGCATTTTTACGACAAATTGCACGTAATCGCGTCGCTTAAGCATTTAAATGGACGTCGTAACAGGTCGCTCGACCTTTTCGTGTTCACGTCCCGGCGAGCTTGCGCGAGGTATGTCGCCGTACATCAAGTTCGCATTCGCCGTTGCATATGGGGTCTCGGGACAATTCGAAAAGTCGAGCTTTCCATGAATGAAATGACCGAGAGGCAGATATTGAAATGTATTCGTATCATTTTGAATACAATCTCAATCCATCAGTTTTTGTATCAAATCAAATCGTTGCCACAAGTCAAGCAATTTAGATTTTTACTTCTTGCGTGACAAAAGTTACGCTTTAATGTGCAAAAACGTCGGCGAACGATTTTGGAGAAACGGCCGAAGTTGTAAAGTGCGAGGATAGATGAGGATCGATGATAAAGAAGAAATTCAAAAAGTGTATCTGTCTCTCTCTCTCTCTCTCTTTCTCTCTCTTTCTCTCTCTGACATTTAAAATACGATAAATACGCAACGCCATTAACACGTCACGTGGCTGTAACAACGTAGGATTGGAAAACTCGTCGATCGGCGGATTAAAGGGAAATGTCGCTTCGACGTTTAGAGCTTCCACGCGGCGGAACTCGTATTCGTTTACATTCGAGCACTGTTTAGACACACCCGATGATTAAGGAAACTACCGTGCGCCGTATAACGGGCTCGCTGCATGTTGCATTAAGCGCGACATGCACACAGGACCGAGGCGGACCACACGCGTATCACGCACGAGTCGACCCGCTTATTAATGCCCTTTCGACCCTTTCTCGTATGATAAGCGCCAGTCGTATCTAGCGCGGGCTGCAACGCTCCCCCTTATTGCAGCCGTTTAAACTTTTTGCATGTATATATACATGTCGGATTCGATAGTCTAAATATCTGCATTGCGGCACTTTGTCGCAATCCGCGAGCGCCGTTCGTTAAGTGTGTCAGCATCTCTCGGCCGTGTAATTCGTGTGGCGAACGCCGAGCGAGTAGAACGAGAAGCGCGAGATATGCAGATCGGAGGGAACGGGGATAATTTGTGTTACTTTCTCTATTTTTTTTTATTTGTCAAATCTCTCTCTCCGGGAGGGACGAAAATCCGGCGGTTCTCGATTCACGGAATCGCGACCCGGCTGATTCGCGCGATTCCGCGAACGTTGGAATCGTTGGAACGCACCTGGCGTCGGTTGGCTTGTACGTCACGTCGTATTTCTCGACCTGCTCGACCTGACTGGTGCTCCAAGACACGCGCACGGACGTCGGGTTCAGGAACATCACCGTTATGTTTTCCGGGACGCCGGGAATGCCTGTCACCGAGCCTGCGAACAGTCAGCGACGAGTGTCCTCGTCATTATCCGCTAATAAAATCCGTCTGCGTTTCCTCTCCCGATCTGCGCATCGAGTGTCTCCGGAGGGAAAGAAAGAAGAGAACATCGTCGCTCCTTCTCGGCGGGATTCCTCGAAACTTTTCCTCAGTGAAAAGTTCACGTCACTTCTATGAATAATCTCATAATGTAGACGGTCCATAAAATTATTTCCTTAGAAATCTTTTGAAATTTTAATTGCATATTAATGGATATACCTACGCATCTATAAAGTTAGAAAACAATTGACTATTCGGAAGTTGAGATATTTTCAACAAAAGTTCACGCTTTTTATACGCTTTCCTTGAGATTAACGTCTTATTTTTACTTTATATTTTTAATTCCTTTCAAATCACATTTAGGATTGTAATAAAAAATTACTATGATATTAAGGATTAATGTACATATTGTGCAAATATTTCAAAATTAATATTTATTACTCAGATAGTTAAATAAAGATATAGAGAAGTATTTCTTTCAGTAAGCAGTACATTTATGAAGAGTTTCCTTAATATTGCTACTGAAAATTCGGCACAACGCACTTTAATATTCATCTTAACACTTTGCACTTGAGATTGATTAAGCTCGATTATGCTCACCTACGAATCCAGCTCCTTGGAGGATTAGTATTGTGGCCCAAAGGACCATGCCGCCAGGATGGCGGGCCGGGTATGGACCGCGTACCCTTCCGCACACTTGTCCGTCTCCACTTCTGCTTCTTATCGTAGCCGTGCGATTTCGCGGTCCGGTACCGAGATGCCGCCGGCCTGCGCATTGCAATGGAAAAACTGATTAATTACGGTTCTCACGTAAAGTCGCGCTTAACGTGTGGACTATTTTTTTACGCATCGCGCGTGTGTTTCAGTATCTTATACGTCTCCGCGTTTCTATGAACATGTTACAGCAATAGTCTCCTAAATAAACAAACAGACAATTATATTTAAACATAAAAATGTATTTCAGGATTACATTTAAACTTTATTTTATACCTCGAAGCACGCAATGCATATTATATTACAAATAAATAGGGAAAATTCATTCTGTGTTCTTCATGTCGCAAATGTATTTCTAAAAAAAAATATTTGATGTGTCAGAAATAATATGTGTGAAAGTAGCTCACAAATGTCGCTGGAAACATCGGATGAGGAATATACAGATTCTTAAGGTGTCAATTTTACGCACACGTAACGCAACGTATTACGGAAGTTTTCGTCGTGCATGTATTCGAAAGTATCGGAATAACATGAAAAAAGGAGAAAGAACAGAATAAGTGTAAGAAAAGCGGCCAGTAACTTTAATGTCTGTAGCATTAAATTATATCGGTAAGTTAACGATTAAAGATAATTAAGTCATAATACTCAGTCATAATATAATAGTAAGCTTTCACAATGGAGTGTCGGGGAATTCGGAAAGTTCATAAGTCGCATTCTTTACGTTTAGATCACCTACCATGAACTTTGCCGATAGTTCGGGATATTTTAGTAATAGCGTTATAAATGGTGGAGTATTTTTTATGTCGTCCATATGTAATTTCATATGATTTACTACAAACTCTTCTAGATATTTGTCATCATATGTGTGCGCGAGAATTAGACTTTCGACAGCGGTTTGTTGATCGAAATTATCGATTATACGATATCTACAAAACAATTTGAGGCTTTGTATATCGTAATCGGCAGCTAATGCAAAGAGTTGATATAACATGTTTGTAGTTATATTCTGCGCATTTAGATGACCAGTTTGTAAAAAGCACAGAAATATATTAAAGGTTTCCCGCGTTATATGACTGATGTTCGTTAAAGCGAACTTATTCACTGTCGGATTCTTGTCTAATATGAATTTGAAGAAGGTGCTTTTTGACGAAAGTATATTTCTCTGTATGTAGAAATGTTCCTCGAACGCTACCAGTGTAATTATCGAATTGAATTGGCTGAGTTCCGAGTTATTATTATCCATCAGGAATACATCTTCTGGACACATTATTTCATAACATATCGATCTGTGCGTGATGTTTAATAACAAACGGAAGCTACAAATAATTCTAAGTGTATTATTCCATAAAAGCGTCGATTCTTTCTCGTGAAGAAACGAAATCTCTAATACATGGCACAATTCATTATCATGAATTGTACTGTTTAGCGTGTACAGACGTCTATTCGGGATACCCTCCACATAAAACAAGTGCGTACTGGAAGAAGCATTGGTATATACGTGAAAGCACACTTTCCTTTCGCTCTTGTCGACATTCATTTGAATAACAAAAGGCAGTTGCTCGATGTTGTCGGACGTTAAAGAAGAAACAAATTTATATATGTCCAAAAAGTTCGAGATAGTCCATATATAGCGGTAAGACTTCATTATCGGGTCCGTTCTACAATGATTGGTGATGTAACTTGTTTTCTTTGTATACAGCGAATATGGCAAGGTCGCTTGTTCCATTGTCAATCCTGCAACCAACCGATATGTGTCTGCATGTGTGTGTGTCTGCGTGTATGTACTTTCAATATATATTTTATAAATATTTACATATTTTTTTCTAAAGTGCTCCATGGTAAAAACGTTTTTAATAAAAGTTTGAATATAAATATAATTATAAAACTTATATATTTTATATAGAACTTAGACAAGATAATATGAAATATAATGAATATTACGAACGTAACAGTTGTTAATAATAATTTTTCTTTCCTCTTTCGTTGTTCGAGCATTTTCTATACACTGCGATAATGAGAGCAGTTAATAACGCTTCATTTCGATCCAAATGTGCGGAATAAACAGACATCATATTTGTTCACCTAACATATGTCATATTGTGTTTATTTAGAGATAATCTCATGAATGTGACAAATGTATGAGTACATTTATCATTCGTCTGCTTTCGTCAAATTCTAAATTTCTCTTAAAAGACGCGAGAAACTTGATTCTGTTTGCGTGAAATTTATATTTGAGATTTGCATATAGCTTCGGCTTTGAAAATTTAAAAATCTTTAATAACGAATGGAATTAGATAATAATATAATGTTTAACATAATGTTAAACATGATATATAATATAATGTTTTTGTTGAAATCGCGTTTAAAACAAAGAAACATTATACTTACAAATCGCTTAAATGCCGAGGCTTAATTACAGAACTTTCTCATTTCAACGTTTGTTTCTCTGCACACCTGGTTCTCAATGCTACGTCTATCTGTTCAAACGAGAGACTCAATTCTAAAAGTAAATCCGAGTTTAGCGGAGGATACACACAGAAATGTATAAAAATGCTTACAGATTCCAATACTGCGAGCCCCGTGTCAAGATACTTCGTTCGCAATAGTCACCGATACGATATTATCGCGGTTCTTTCCTGCTTTGTTCAGAGCTGCTTGTGCCAACGTTATTTCAAATTATCACAAAGTGATACCTAGTCTTTCCTACTATCGCAAGTTTCTTCGTGCGATTTGTTATTGTTGTGCTCTTTGATAGCCGCTTTTACCAATGGCGAATTTCCAAGCTTACAGTATACAGCTGTTCTTACAATAGAATTCGATTGGGTTTTCGAAGTTTAAATCAGTGAAAATCTACCCGTCGGCCTCTACGATATAATCAACTTTAAGGTAGTTGCAGCACAAAATATGTTTTTTAAAAATTCGTTTATTATTATTTAGGTAGTGAAATAAATGTATAGAAACATAATTTTGCTCGATAAATACTAAATTTATGAGTAACCTTCTTGATATGCCATTAAAAATACAGCGATATAACTACTTTAAGAAACAACTGTAATCGAAGCTTATAAAAGAAAATGCAGAAACCTAGAAATAGCCAGAAAGAGATTTAAGGTAAAAATCCCACGTATTTTTTAAATAATCGAAACACATAACACATACAAGAATTTCACGGAATAAACAAAATTTCCAATTAATAGTTATATTACACTTGTGATTTTAAGAATGAAATATTTATTAACATTTGTAATACATAAATATTTATTAACATTTGTAACACATAAAAACGTGAAGTTGTTATTAATGTTTGACTGCCACACTAATTTTCATAAAGCGTTCCAAAATTTAAACAGAATTTAAATAAGTAATGCTATGTTAAATATATGCATTTCCTGGTGCACATACTTGACAGTTTTATATATATCGGCCACATATGTAATACAATATGTAGAGTTAGTTATACTTTATATGCGTGATTATTCATGATTTAATGAAACGTAATAAGATTGTCAGTTAAACCTGGATGGCAGTCAAAGTAATAGCAATTAAATAATAGTAATATATATAGTTGTTAATCTTCCATATGGCATTATCATGTTTTTTTGTTATATCTTATAAGCAAAATAGAAAAGACGTCCGACCTATGGACAATATTATTATATTTCTCAACAAACATTATGTAACAAAACCTATATTATGTTTTCTGTGTAAATGTGCACATATTTGAAAAATATGCGATGCACTGCAAACAATAAACGTTATAAATCACTTCCGAATATATAACTAAAAAAATATGCAAGTCAAAGTATAGAAATTCGTTAATAGCCAGTCGATGTTAAGTAAAATACATTTAGAATCGTTCTACGGATTGCGATTTTTCTCGATTTTTCAAGAGTTCAAGACATGTGAATTGCATTTTGTATTGAGAATTCGGTTTCCTTGATTCGCGTAAGTAATTTGGGATGTAATTGTATAATGCATGAAAATGCCTCGTTTTCCATGATTTTTTTGATATTCAACGTGATATAACTGGCGGTAAATTTCAATAATTCTTTAGCATCGTGCTCTTCTGCAAAAAGTAATATTTCCAGAAGGATTCTTTCGGGATTCTTGTGCAATAAGCAATTCGAAACAAACTTCTTTAGATATTCTTCGCATATTATTAGAAGATCTTTTACGTCGTATTTCTTAGCCATTAAGAAAAGAGCGCGTAATGTATCAAGACTGGTACTCTCTATATTAGGGACCACGTCACTTTCTATGAAAACAATGAACTTTTCCACGACATCAAGCATCTCATCTTCGTCCACCGCTATCTCTTCTAATAAGATAGAGGTATTCAGAGCTTTGAAGTGACCACTTTTTGCACAAAGTAAATCTTTCGACACTCGGAAAGTAAACTCGTCCGCTTTAAACACAACCGTTGCGTGAGAGTCATTACGGTTAGCAAAGTCCTTGTTGTATAATGGTAATTCTTCACCTTCATGTATTATGTTGGTTTGTATAACTTTGTGCACGAACTGTTGCATGTAACTGAATTTAAAATAAACTCTAAGTGCACCATCGGATAGATACTTGTCTTCCTGAGACAGAAGATAATATATATCTAATTCATAATATAATTTTTCGTCTTCAACACGGCAGGGTAATTTGTGAGTTTCTGACATTGTGATAGATTCTAAATAAGTATAACATTTAACTGCATCATGCTTAAAAGAACCTGTAACGACGAAAAATACTTTCCCTTCTGTTGGATTCTTAATCATGTGTAGAGAAAAAGGAACTTCGCTTGTGCCGGCGTTTATACTGGTTGTAAGATCGTATGTGAGCCAAAATTTGTTGATTACCCATCTATAGTGGTACATTTTTAACAGCGGTTCGGTGTTGCAGAAAGTACTGACGATATATTTGTAAACTGTATCTTTCGGAGACATTTCTTCTATTATCAATTCTGCGATCAATCGATGCGTTTTATAATATACCCTGCACAAATAATTATGTGCAAGTAGCAATTTTGCAATTTAATATTAACTTAATAGAATTTAATTAATTAACTGATTGTCGCGAAACGAAAAAGAAACATAGTTGGCGCGCATATATATTTCTAGAAATCTCAAGAATAGAGTTCACGTAAATAAAGATAAGGAAATCTTTTCTAAAGATATAAAGCGAAATTCTCTCAAAAGTTGACAGAAATTGAAGCGTTACGAGTATATATGTAGTTTGAACTTCCCTTTTTTCTCCCGTTATTTTGCACCTTTAACATCATATGAGGCACTGATAACCGTAAATAACACTTTATTTTGATCGTTAGATTCCATCGTTTGAAATAAACAGAATGTATTATGTATGTCATAACATGTTATGTTTATTTAGAGATTTAGAGATTATGTTTACTTAGAGATTATGTCATGAAAGGCAAACGAATATGTATTATTCGTTTATTCTCGATAATATTCTATGTTCCAAATAACATTTTCGTAACAAAACGCGAGAAACATGGTTCTTTTTTCACGTGGAATTTATATTTGAGATTTCTAGAAATATATGACATTATGCTCTATGGAAATTTAATTAACACAGAGAGAGAGAGAGAGAGAGAGAGAGAGAGAGAGAGAGAGTCTCATATAGTTTTAATTGAAATCGTCCGGCGTAAGAATCTTGTGTATAGAAGAAAGAAAAGTTATACTTACAGATCGCTTAAATGGCACGACTTGTCGAATTTTTTAATTTCTACGAAAAGAACCAGAACGGATTTATAGCATGTAGTTTCGAATGAAATGAGTCGCTGTTGAAATCTCGCATCCAAAAAATGTACTTAAAGAATGTGACAAAGAAATGTACTTACAGATTGCTCAGGGATAACATAACTTAATTATCTAATTCTACGTTTCAGTTATTTAAATGATTGCTGCGTTACTGTGTGTGTAATCGGTGCTCGGTGCTATTTTTATTTATCCAAATGGTCCGGTTTGATTCTAACAAAATTAACCTGAGTCCGATGGAGAATACAGTCAGTAGAACATAAAAACACTTACAGATTTTAAGACAAGTAATCTTTTGTCAAACTTGTTTGTTTTACTGAAATTTACATCGCATCGATACAGTAGAGATCCCTTGTTCCGTTGCTTGTACCAGCGTTGTTTTAAACTGTCACAGTGTGCCTTGATCTGCCACACTAACGCTAATACCTTAACGCGCTCTGTTATTGTCATTCTCTATTATCGAGCGCTCTTGCTAATGGTGAGTTTTCAAGTTTACATAGCTAGCCGACATAATTGTCTTTACGATGAAATTCGATTGGTTGTTCGAAGTTTAAATTACTGAAAATCGAGCGCGTATCGAAGGCTTAAAAACGAAAGCAGATTCCTTTCGAGAGACACAGAGATGTCTTTGCAAACTACTTTGGGTCATTGGGGTAAACAGCGCGGCGATACGAGACATTCGATATCGAGTTGTGCTAACGATTGCCGTGTTTTGAATTTGTTATAGCGTGCGGATTCGTAGTTTAAATTCGTCAAAGTGTTCTTTCAATCGATCCAAAACTATAAAATATTTATTACTTAACACATTATTTATAAAAATATGGCGACACTGCATAATGGGCATAATCTGGCCCCCAAATAAATAGATTTAAAAAATTAGTTATGTTTAAAATAGAACAGTGCTTCGTCAGAAAATTATATATGTGTGTATATATATATAATATAATATGTATTAAATATGCAATCCTAATAAATGTTCTTTTAAATTTCAAACCATTTTATCCGTATCGCCACGTAGATATCGGATATTTCGGTCCACTCACCTGCACATAAACCTTGTCGAACGTTCGGCGTCTTCTATCCACCTTTGCCGTGCTGCATCCTTCCCCTCGGGCGATGTCGTAACGATGATTCCGCGGGATCGCTTCGCGACGCATTATCCGGCCGTGCGTCTCGTTCGCATCATCGACGACGTTACTTCCCGATTACGCGCGACTCGCGAACTCATTCCCAGATCACCGTCTGTAACAGTAACGCGAATGCAGGTTGGGTTAATTCACTGCCGATGCTCTACATGAGGGGACTCGGATGGGGGCTGTCGCGTTTTCCGGGGCGCGTCCGCGAAAATGAGTCGTCGCAGGCGGTCGTCGAATTACGCAACGAGAGCGAACTCGATTAATTGCTTCCATCCGCGAACACCACGATCGAGATACCATCGATCCCCCGCACTTCGACAACTCACTGGGACGCGTCGCAGCGCTCGAATCCGACGCGTCCCGATGAAGTTCGCGTGGCCGATAAAGATCGCGCCGACAAAAAGAACGCCGGTGTGTTTCTGTGTGTATATGCGAACGAATACGTGTTTATCGAGGCAATTTGCGCGAGTGTCCAATATACGAATCGCCGGTAGCTCATAGCGGCATGTACGTAGGCTGACCTTTTCGGACTTCGCGTGGTCGCCGTCGCGTTCCGTGCCAACGAAAATATAGCGAACAAGGCGCTCCTCCAACCGACCTCTGGCCGAGTCGACGAGCGCACGGCGACGACTGCGAACTCGGGAGCAACAAATGGAGCTCGCGGTTTACATCAGGCCGTCTTTATACGTCGTCCCCTGCGAGCTCGTTCTTTGAGCGCTCGAGAGCAGTGGCGTCAAAGCGGGGGTGTGGACAGTCCGCCGAGTATCTGTTTCCGTTCCCGACGAGAGGCGCTTCCTTGGAAATCAGACGCGTCGATGAGTCTGCCCCTGTCTGTTTTCTTTTTCCTTTGGGGTAACCCGACAGCGGCGGAGGAAGCTTTAACGGCACATTTTCAGAGGTTAAGACAACATTCTTCTTTAAAAGAGATATTCAACACGGAGCCAAAACAAAATAGTATGCCGCTTTCGATCCCCCTTTTCTCCTTCTATCTTTTTGTTTTAGATATTTTTTCTCTCAGTATAGTCCGACCTCATATTTAAAATCACTTTCAGACGCCGTAAGGAACACGTTTTATAGCCCACATGATGTCTCAAGATAAAATTAAGACGATTTTGAATATAAAGAACAGAAATTAACGGCACATTTTTAAAGGGCATCGCGATACCCTCCTTTGCGAGCGATATTTATAGATCAATGTCATATTTAAGGCGATTTAAGATTCCGTTGTAAAAGGCGCATTTCATCGCCCATGCAATATTTAATCAGATAAAATTGAGAAGATTTTAAATATAAGATCCGACTATGAATATCTCCCTAAATCTAAATCCGTGCTCGAAATCTTTTACGATGGTGGGTGAGCGCGAGATCTTGGAGAACCCCGGCGCGATTCTCCGATATTCACAGGCCCACCCACGAGGGCGCCACTGCGAATGCAACGACTTACGTGCCGTGAAAAATATTTTCATCGGACGAGTAAAGGTTGTGGGGGCCGCCGGCTCTTTCGAGTCTTTTACGAGCGCTCGAGCATTTCGCCGTGCTCGATAGAGCAAAGCGCGCTCGTGCGCGCGCTATACAGAGAGGAAGGAAAAAAATCGTTATTACTCGTGTGGTCGAGCGTTGCTCATGCAGCGCGGCCATTCGAACCGTCGGCGGAACGATATTAACATCTGTGATAAAAAGTGACGTAGGTTTCGGCGGTTTTGATAACGACATGCGCGCGAATGTTTCCTTTTTTCTCTCGAGTTCTCGCCGTCGAAATGTCCGCCTCCGCGCGCGCGACTCGACGTCTCACTTCCAGGAGGGCGAGCACGTCCACGCGCGCGTAATTACCGCGCTGCGTATGATTTACGTGGAATGCCACGTCGGCCGCGTCGGAGCGATCGTATCTTTTTATGTGCGACTAGAATAATAGTGGAAGAAACTAGGCCACTTGCGAGCCTTTATATCTCGTGATCGTAAAAGAGGGAAAAAGAAGGCGGGGAAAAATTACGCGCGCGAGCGCGTGAATAACAGCGGCAACAAGCGTCGTTAATTACGGAAACGAGTGGAAATTAAGTCAATTGAGACGAATCGATACTTCTCCACGCTGGTAACGTGCTGTTTGCCCTCACGACGAATCGTTCTTTATTAGTTTATCGGGGAACTTTCGACGAGCCGTACGCTCAAAAGGCGGAGGTAATGAGCGTAGTCGAGCTTGCCTAAATGTTTCAATTACCGGCTTGCAAGTCGAGACACATCACGGCGAATAACTTCGGGGGAGAGCCCGTTTGCCGGCGGGCTTCGCGGCCGCCTCGGGGAAGGAACATTACGCGCTCAATAAGTGGGACACGCGGTCGTTCCAATGTCAGGTCATCATTTTTCGCCCGTGGATCGACGTGTCCCGCGAAGAATAATGGCGTGTCAAACGACGCTCGATTTTCCCTATTATACTTCACGCGCTATAATGCCTTCGCGTGAGAACTATAGGCGCTCGCTCGGGCGCGATCGCGCGACTGTAAATCTTGTACGCGCGCCGCCGCTACCACCGTCGTCGTGGATGCGAGAGGCGCGAAAGACGCGCTTCGAGTTATATTTACATTGTGCACACACACACACACACAGTATCGGACGTGAGAGCGACACACACGAAATTGCGGTGCACATTCTGCATTGCGGTAAAGAGAGTGGCGCACGATCGAACCGCGAAGACACGATCGTGCTCGCGCGAAATCTCCCTCGCGAAATTTCTTGCGACCCCGGCGAAGGCCGCCGGGCAACCCCAGTCGAAATTCCGATGCTACTTTGGGATCTTAAGGATTGTTTCTTAAGTATAGCTTGTGTCTACTTATACATGGTCTATAAATGAGTAAAAACTCAAACGATAGTGCGACTGTGTTTGCAGGCTTAATATAGAACTAAAATCTCGACTCAGGATCATTTTTTTTCTTTCCTACCCGCGATTGAGGGTGGTCGTGTAATTCCCGGCCGATCGGTTTGTTTTTCTCGTCTTTTTCATCACGTAGACGCGGTTGCACAACGTTACGTATGCGTGTGACGGCGGAGGAGCGGCGTCAGCCCCGAAGACACACGTTTTTTGCACGCTCAACGACCTGGTTGTTGGCGCAATTTACGAAGCCCGTGATCTGTTAAGAGCGATCACGTCGTGGCCATTCATCTCGCGCCCGCGCGCACGGTCGTTCCGCTATTTCAAGAAGAGGAGCTTGCGAAACACCGACACCGAGAGAGTGAGAGACGACCACACGCGACAAGTTCGACGACTTCTTCCCCCATCTGCCCCCGCCGAATAACGGCTGCATTTCGCGCGTTGTATAACTCGCATAAATCTACATCAGTAATTACAGTCAGATTATGCATACACCGGCCTGGCAAAAAAGGCGGCTGTTCTATTTCTAAATCATTCCGCGCATGGAAGTGCTGTATAATGTATAGTATAGTTTAATTTACGGTGCATCAGTCTCAGAGGATCTCTCCTTGTAGTTGAAACAAGCTCAAAGGCACCGAAAGTTCGTCACTTGACGCATAACACTCTGCAGCGACGTAATTGAAAATTTACATCCTCGGTAAAGATAGGCGTATATACGTAGCACGCTTCTCTTTCACGCGCGGCGGTAAATTCAGGAAACGCGAGGGAAATGAGTAAAAAATAGCGTCGCGCGCGGGATGATGTCGTTAACTCGCTCGCTTCGTCGTCTGCTGCAGTCCGTCGGATCCCATCCGGCAAATCCGCCGTCGATACTTCACAGATAATAAATAATCCTGTCTCGTTTATGTCGGTGTGTGTCTATACGTGTGTGTATGTGTGTCTATACGATGATATCAAGTTACGAAGCGACAGAGACGGCTGCCTGCGCTCGTTAAAGCTACAGCGAGGGCTCAAAGGGATGGAAAATAATATGTAGATTATGGCGGGAGTAAATATGATTAGAGGCGAGGCGACACAAAGCTATGTTAATCGAGAGAATTTCGTTGTCATGAAAGTTTACGTAATCCCGTCGTTCGTGTGTACACGTGTGCACGCACATATGCGGCGGACGCGCCGGCAACACCGGTCGATAACAAGCCGGAGCCCCATTTTTTTTCTTTCAATCTCTCTTGGAGCACGTTCCGTGCATCGTGCGTGTGTGTACGTGTGTGCCGGCATTCTTTATGCGCTCTATATTTACATGCGATAATAGACTCGACGGATGGTGGTTAGCGCAGTGGCGTTATAAATAGATGAGTGACTGTTGCTTACTCAGCATGCCCGAATGAAAAATAAACGCTCGTGTTACCGCGCAATTTTCGTATCATGCCTATAAACGGCCCAACAATCGCTGTGTATCTCACCGTTGCTTCGTCTAGTAATAGATTCGGCAGCAAAGGAGAAAAAAGTCCGACCGGTAATTTCCTTCCAGTGAGAGCACACCGCCAAAGTTACGCGCGTCTGTCTCGTGCTATTTTAATTTTCTCGAGAGAATATCTCGACGGTCGAATTTTCGATTAAATATTTCCATCGACAAAGTTATGTGAAGCGGAAAACAAAATTTCATTATTCGTGCAGGTCGGACTCGTCGAAATATTCCAGCAGCCTTTGTCGATATTTTGCTATCAAAAGGATCGGTGTATCTTTTGGCTTGTTCTCGGCTATTTTTGGTTGGTGGGTTCACAAATCGGCTGAATTTCCGTTCTACTTCAGCCTCGCATGCATAACACGCGCTTGTTTTCTTGCTTGCAGCGAGCGCATTTCATATAATATCAGGATAAGAAACTTTTTCCCACTGACGAGCGGAGAGATGAACGACGGGGATTTTGCACATGCGATACTACGGTCGCTCGTAAATGGCACTTTTGCACGAATGCACAAAGTTCGTCGGTCCGTAGCGGAGAAAACGCGCACCAACCGCTTCCGTCTCTAGCGCATTGCCTTCCAATTATAGTCTGCAGAATCCAGACGGACCGCTGCAGCTGTCGGCTTTTCTCCGACCTTGGCGCCGCATGGTAAATTTGTCCAAAATGTCTGTCTGCTTTATCAATGCACAATTAACATCTGTGAAGTGAAGTTACGTGTTTGTTTTTTTTAATTTCACTCGCGACAAACGGTAATAATATACACGGAAAAAAGAGTTTACTAACAATTACCAAATATTTAGTGAAATAGATTCAACTAAATGATTTGGTTGCATTAACCAAATTATTTAGTTGCCTGGTACGTGTAAATAGGCGGTAGAGTTCAGATATACCCTCTATAACGTTTATATAAATCGATATCTCTCCCGATGGAATTTCCCGAGTTGTTTCACGTCGTTACATTCGTAGAAACGTAGAAACCTCATTAGCGAATGACCACGTATTTCGTTGACCTAGCTCGTCATCATTTATTTGTCTTGAGTTACCATTCTAATCGCAAATTGTGTTCCCAATTATCGATACAACCATTTTGTTAATGTGAGCGGCCGCGGTGTCCCAACGGTTTCAATAAATTATGCGTTTGGACTATCGCATAGGCGCATACAAAAGCACACACACATTCATATGCGCACGCGCACATAGTAAATTGCAAAGATACAGAGACTGGATAACGCGATGAATAGTATTTCCATATTACAGCCATAATTCAATGTATTTGATCTACGCTTCAAACGTCACACAGCCGAGTCTAATCACCCGAAACGACGCGATCAAAAGTTTCCGTTTAATATTTATAATTTGAGCGATATATAACCCCGAGAAAACTACGCCTTTTTATTAAGTTTTCGCAATTTCGGACAGTTAACAGATATCTCAAAAGAATCTCAATCTAAATTTTGGCTAAACATTTTATTTAATGAGGAGCTAAAATAACCAAATAAACTACACAATGTCACAAGTACGAGAATATTATTTTTTATTTTAGATTTTTGTACACATCTATCCTAATTTCATTTCAAATTAATATTTATTATTTAGATAGCAAAGTAAATGTATATAAGTAAATGTATGTATAATGTAGGGACTTAATTTTGGTCGGTAAATTAAATTTGTTTCGCGGCCCCTTAATGCGCTATTGAAAATACGGCAGTAACCGGGCAATACATCTTTAAGAGCGTCAAAGTTTCATCAAAATTTCAACTTCATTCTGGTTCTTATCAGATTTTCGCGCAGGAGCTACATCGATGATTCTTTCCAGTCGGGAGCGCGCCGCGCCGCCGAAGATGAATGGAGCTCCAAGAATAACTTCCGCGATCGTTCATCAGGTAAACTGTATTCATTAACGTCACTGTCGGAAACAATCGGCTCGCGGAGCGTGTTTATAGGCGAGCCGCCAAACAAACAAACCCACGGTGCAAAAGTACCTCACATGTTGCGACGCGTCGTGCTCCGTCATATCCGAGCGGAGCGTAATTTCTATATCGATCGCGAGCGTAACGCGCGCGACTTAATAATCCGGCCCGCGTGCGTCCCCGTAATTTCTGTCCGCCACCGTCGCCGAAAAGCGAACGAAAAGCGCGATGTTTCGACGTGTATTTCGCGGACTAATTTCAGTAACGATCCAACTTTCGCCAACGGAGGGGGCAGGGCGCAAGGGAGGTTTGGTAACTGCGAAACGTGGAAAACGTTATTTCCAGAATGCTCAGGACATAAAACTACTTCGCTCTAACGATGTCTCTACATGCGAAGTAGTTAGTGCGAATGTTTCGCGATACATGTTCCGCACGGATAATTCTTTCCCAGCGACGCATGCAACGCGATGTAATTGAAGTTGACATTAGTTAAAATTGGACGCGAAAATTACGTCCGTGGAATGCAGCGTGTCTCGTTCCTCCGCATCGCCATGCGCATGCATAATCTATCGAAACATGTGAGATGCTTCTTGTCGTGACCGTATATAAAGTTACAAGTTGAAGGAAAAAGCTGCGTTGTTCCGAGAATATAACTTGGTCCTCGAGAATACGCGTGTCGCAATGCCCGTGCGTGAAATGTTATTCTCTTTCTTTAGATTTGTTGGTTTATTGCAAATAAGTTAACAAATAATCAGGCGAACATGTATTATACATTAGATTGAAGGTAAATAGTTAGATTGAAATCGCCGTGCTACGCGCCAATCCGTCGGTCGATCGAGCTTCCGGCTGCGATACCGCCGAGGAAGCATCACAATCAATTTGAATATCCGTTTAATTTTCTCCCCCGTCGAAAAGAAAGGGCAGACTAGCTCTTGCATTCCCCTGACACTCGAAAACCGGCGGATAGCTTCATTATCGGCGACGAGATCTCATCGGGCACGAGGGTTATAATGAAATGTAATCAACGGAAATATTTTGTGCGCCTTAATGAAGCGCCTTAATTAGTTTTTGCGATAATTTAAAGCGCTCGACAAAACGAAGCTCGCCTGAAATATCGCGGGAGATTGCTAACAATCGAAAACTGGAACCAGAATTAAGCATTGAATTCACATTACGTACGGATTTTCGCTTGCAAAGGGTGGATTTAAGACCCTCGCGATATTTGCAAGATTTCCCTAGTCGAAATTGTAATGCTTAAGAATATTTTATAAATATATTTAGATGGATGTCGCTGAGGATCGAAACCACGGAAGGACAATTCTTTTTCTCTGTGTGTGCATATTGTCCGCTCGCAAAAAGCTTCGCTGAATGTTTTCAATATGTTTCGCGAAGATTTGTGCCCGCTTCTTCTGAACGCTCAAGTGGACCATAATTAACTTCCAACAAGCCGCTTATGTTAGGATTAGAATACATTTCCACGCAGTTTACCGGGCGCTTAAACGCATGCTTGCCGAACGACTGTATATCACAGTGAATCTTGCGATATATTTGATATATTATTGCACAATTGCGCGAAAAAAGCGGGGTGAAATGGTGCTTCACGATTCGCTTCAAAAAAGATTTTCTGCTTGGGGTTTATTCATACGGGCCGTTGCTCATATCTATTCATCCCTTCTTTCTCTCTCTCTCTCTCTCTCTCGAATCTCCTCTCCCTTGGCCGCAAATTGCCGACCGCGATATTACCATAGACGGTCATCGCTTGAACTTCCACGTGTGAAATCGAAGCGGTATTTGAACTTTTCTCAAATATTTTGCGTATCAGGTCTGGTCCGAGACGCGGGGTGTTTCCTCGATCGCAAATTTTGTTTTCACCGTTTTTTTTTGGTTAAAAAAGCAAGAAAACGGAGCGAATAAGATTCCCACACACGTAAGAGGATATCGCAGCGCACGCGGAATACCGGAAATCGCGAGATAAACCGTCGACACGCATAGCAATTCGCACTTTTATGACGCCTCGTTCTCGCGCCAAGAACGTATTATTTACACCCCCTATCGTTCGCTGTGTTCATGGCCTCGGAGCGGCTTGTCATAAAGAGACGCGTACGAAGCGTTTATAAATGTTGTGCCCCGCCCGCATCGCTCATGCCTACGGCGGTTACGATCGAACCGATTACTCATTCCGCGCACATGGTTCGCGCGCGACGCTGGAAAAACATTTCGATATTTTCGAGCTGGCGAATTTGCACGGCGAGAGCAAAAGAGAGGAGGAAAATCGAGAGAGAAAATAGCGGAGAGAGATTTTTGCGCTTCCTTGTTGAATATTCTCAACGTGTAAGAAGGATAAGCTAATTTCGAGCTGATGGTATAATATGGACGAGCAAACGACGAGTATCTTTTTCGAGAAGAGTTACAGATGATACGAACGCGCAGCATTGTAAATTCTGCGAGGCGCTTCTCCGTCGCCCGGAAGGAAAAATAAACGGAGGAATTTAGAGCGCGTTAAACTCGAAGAATAGCACGCCAGCGGGGGTGGTAAAGCGGACACCGAAACGATTAATATCCATTTCCTTCGTAACGCCCGTTCTTGTTTCCCAAACGGTCTCGTTGCGTGCATCATCGTCGCGCTAATTCGCTTCCTCCTTCCTTCCCTCGGCAAGTCAGCCGGACTCGAATAAATCCCGCACAAGACGGACCGCTTACGTGACCGCTTACGTGACTTCAGATCTGTAAATTCTGCGAAATTGAACTTTACACCCCCGCTGCGAGAGAAGCGAACGAGAGAGCTATAAAGGTTGGAGGGCGGGTCGTTAGCCTGAAAGTCGAATGAAAATATCTCGACCCGCGTCTCGCCACATTCCGCCTGCGAAATGTACTGCTCTCGCTAATTTATCCGTTGCAACCGTTATCGCCACCTGCGACTCTATTCTCGATAATTGCGAGCTACCACGACGCACGATTTTACCGTCGAATCACGTCGAAGACAGTAATTCCGTCGGTCACGATGGGCAAACAGTTACGTTCCCCGGCGAATGAAGTGTGCTTTACGTCGGGTGTCGCACGGAATATCTAAAGAGCGATCAGAATTTCAGGACGATGAAGGCGTCCATAGATACGTCTTACCCACTTCGTCATCCTTTCCCCCAACACGATGCAGGGCGAAAAATTACGAAAGATCCTGTTAACAAGATACAAAAGAAAAACTCGCGCGTTCTCAACAATTGGAGCCCTCGTTATCAGCGTTTTATTCGTCCACCTGACTTATTAGTCCTAATGAAATATCGAGCCGGCTCTTGTCGCGTGCTGCATGTTGCCTCTTATAATATCCGCCACCGACAAACTGACAGCGAGACTATCGCGATGCGACGTGATTGCCAATTGTACGTCCGCACTTGTGTTCCCTCGACCGGGATCGATCGATTGGCCTTACGCGTGTGACGCGGGTCGTAATTGCGAGTGTCGAACTTCGTGATGTGTTCCACATCGGTTACTTTTTACGGACGCTCGTTTATGGGAAAAAAAAGATTGAGAAAAAGAGATAGAGAGAGAAGACTCGAACGTGAGAGCAAACGAGAATCGGTTCGGGCGAATTTTACGGCCGACGAAGGCGGCCGTTGTAGTCGCGCTAGATCTACTGTTAGAGTTTCCGGCCGTTACGATACTAGGGAACGTTATGATAGAGCAATGCCAAATGAGCACTGTGGATATTATATATACTGCGCAACGTTGCCACCCAGGAGATACCCAGGGGAATATCCAATGGAATTTTTTATATGCAACAAGGACATTGGAAACTTTTATTTTAATTTAGGCAGCCTGCGATGTTCAGGACTTTATACTCAACTTAATGGGACGCGGTAGTATTATAGCGTCGATCGCCCGTGATTGTCACGGCACTCAACGTGTTATTGTCAAAAGCGGGCTGTAATAGAATTTGAAAATTGTAATATTACAATTTTCGTCGTGATGGCCGTTTATCGGAAGAGAAGTAAGTTCAAAGGTGAAGCTTCGAATGCGTGAAGTCCAATGGGAAAACCGCTTGCACGGTAACTGGAAGGACGCTTCCTCCAGCCGGATAACGACGTTCCAAGGAGCACCGGTGTAGTAAAACTTCCGCGAAGCTATTAGAAATTCTCGAGTTTCCAATTTCAGCGTTGAGGAGTCGAGACTAAGGTCTTTCCCGTCGTGCATTGTTTTGCTGTTCTATAATTACGTAATTCTCATACCTTCTGATCTCGCTCATTCTATTTCGATTCTCAAGTATCTCCCGCGGAATGAGGAAGCTTCGTGTTTACCAAACTATACGTTTGACATTTCATCACGCATTCAAGTGAAACGATTTCGGAATTTTAACTCAAGACTTAACTGTCGTAGTATTTCTACGCGAAATTTACGTCCCGCCACACGGAGAAAAGAAGTAGCTCCCACAGCTAAAAACTAGTTCTTACAAGTAAAAATTATCTGTCCATATAATACAACTACTTCAAAACTAAGGATTGTCCAGACTTTTTGTATTCAAGGTACTCTAATGCAGACGCGTGCTCACAGAAGCAGAAACAACTTTTGCAAGCTCGAGCGACTCCCTCGCGGCCAGGTGACCCTCGAATGACCGACTTTCCGCGGAGCGCCTAAGTGACCGGTGGAGTGTCGTTGTGCGGTAGCAAATGCCGATGCATTTTCACGACCAAATGCGGTGTCAAACACACTGACGGTTCGCTGTTCTGTCGCCTAGGGGATGACACGTCCCGACACTCGGCTCGCGCACAAATTCTGACCAGCTTCTCTCTCTTTCTCTCTCTCTCTCTCTCTTTTGTACGAAACGCGAGACCTACGACAACCTTGCGGGTTATCACCGAAGTTAAAAATCACGCGAAGCATTTGGGATACACTTACATTCTTTTGTATTTTCCAGGGAACATGAGAGAAACGATCAAGTCGGAAAAGAGCCGCGTTGCTCGTGCGTCACTGTACAAAAAAAAGTCGAGCTTTTCATGGATCGTCGTATTATCTATTTATTTGATCACGGTGTCATATTTTCTTCGCTCATGTTGAAAATTGCATTTTCATACTCCGTGAAACAGCGCGAAGCTCTTTCATATTCAAATCCCATTGTCGAGAAGTTGGTTTCTCGGAACATACGCGCATTTCCTAACTCGCTTTCCAATTCTGTGAATGGTTCGCGGTGGTACAGAAACCCCGTTGGTTAGGCTTGGCTTTGGACGGTGAGGTGTAATTAAATCAACTCTGGGCACCCCGGGCGCGCGTCGTGGAATGGATACTACGTGATTGTTCAAGTTTTGGCGGCGTGTAGCTACGTGACAATCAGTATGCACGCGAAAGCGGACAATAAAAGCGTCGACAGGGTTCTATAAACAGCGCGAGTTGATTAACTAGTCGATTCTGTTTGTATATCCGGCGCCGTTCCGGTGCGGAATTGATTCGAGGAATTGAACGTTATAGGGAAGACTATTGGATTTTTCGTGATAGAAGGTCCGAAACGGGTTTTTTGTCGAACGCAATTATCTCGCAGGACGGGCGCAGCCAGTGCGATGGGTGCAACGGCCACACACTTGCGATCTTCTCTAGACTCCGAGAGAAGAGATAGGCCATTTTCGTTTAATTAAAATTTCACGAGACAATTCGCCCGCGTTAACGCTACTTTGTCAGAATTTTTCCACATTTTACAACAATTAGAGGAGGATATGAAACCGATATATTAATTGATTTTTTGGGTCTAAAAACTTGTTGAAGGTATAAAATTAAAATTCATGTTCCCGGAAACAAACCAGAAACATTTCTTTATCAAAATATATGATAGACTCACAGATTATTATCACATATTTCCTTGTAAATAACTAGTTTTAAGATATCTGAAGATTGATACTTCTAGAAACTGATCCCCAAAACTGACATATCCATGATACCATAGGAAATTATTAAAAAAAGAAAAACAATTGAAATTATATTATTTCGCGCATTCATTATATATCCTTACATATGTATGTTATCTGTAATGTTTCTTAAGAAATTTTACGATGTATATTGTTTCTTTATTACTCATATTCACGAAGGGCGATACTTAAAATCTCTCGATCATCTTCCCTCCCTCTCACCCTTCTTCATTAGTGTAAAACGAAAGGAAGACATCGCGTTGAATATTCCTCACGCAAGAAGCGGATTCTCGGTATTAATAGCGAGCTCTCGAGCGATACAAAGCCGATTATCGGATTTTCCAGGTATGTGCGGGGTACGAGGAGGAATGTCCTTTCCAATCTTACCAATGTGAACGTCGTGCCTGTTAACATTAATTGATCCTTTCTCACGCGAGAAGTTTCCCTAAGGCCATCAAGGAACGCGATCGTGTCGTTGTTATCGCGTAGATAGATCGTTCGTATATCGGTACTTCGTTTATTTATAGAGATCCTTATAATCCTGAAAAAAACGCACGGTAACGCGTCGCTTTAACCGAGAAGGTGAAAGCGCTAACGCGCGATTCGCTTCCTCATTAGCCTAATTATTTCTTCGGCGGCGACTACGTATACACGCACACACATATAAAGGGGATGATTCCGGAGCGGTTTTCTTAACAAGCGAAAGCGAGAATAGCCGGAAGGGATAATTCTCGCTCGTTGTTTCCGTCGGAGCTCTCTTTTTCAGCGGGGTGGTCTGTGTAAGCATGTTGCTCACACTCTCATATATAAAAACCACTTTTGCCGGCGAGAGTAACAGGGAGGAGGAGCACTCTCTGTGTGTTTCGCTAAAACGAACCTCCTCGACGAGCAAGTCGTACACACAGCTGCCCGGAACTAGAGAAAGCTTGCATATACTGGCGCATAATAGCGCGCGGACGAAGCTAGGATGCTGATGGCCGTCGTCGCCTCGCATAGTTCACTCAAAAAGCGAGTGTAATCGCAGGCGTGAAAGCGAGTTGTACTTTTATCTCGTCCTTTGAAAAATAAGAAATTCGAGCAGGGACGACCAGGGGTAAATTTTTCACAACTTTTCACAAGTTCAGTGTTTGAATTTTTCAGACAATCAATTACGGTTTGACAGTATGATCTCTTTTTTCAGTGCGTGAATTTTGTAGTCACGTGGATTTGGTGTACACGCATATAAATCTCGCCACGATGTTCTCGTCGTTGTAATAATAAGCACTTAATTTTAGCGCTAGCATATTATTTTTAAAGTGTCGCGGAGAAACGTTTACCGATGTGCGCGCAAAAAACTGCTTGAACTCTGCGGGCCAGTGCCCTTCGATATTTATCGTTACGCGACGTATCAACTGGAATTTCAGTGCTGGTTTATACTGATACTGCGATACGCCTCTCTCTCTCTCTCTCTCTCTCTCTCTCTCTCTCTCTCCGGTATATCAATATGAATTCAGATTTTCCCATCGGGTTCTCATTACTTTTTATTGCAAGTCCTGCTGTTTTCGATACATCCTGAGAAAAACACGCCGCGCATCGATTTTGACGTCACCGTAAAGAGAACCGTTATGCAAATTCTTCCACGAATCGTTTTCCATTTTGGAGAAATAGCGAAATATCATTGCACGTTACAGCAATTGTTATTACAAGCAGGTAAATAACGGCTCGCGAAATAGTTGTTCTAATTTCTTGCGCATCATCATACCCAAACCAAGATAAACGTATTGGTGATTCGAATGGTTAAGCTACTGTTCTTGGGATACGAACGTATAAAGAGAACTTTTTTTCATTTATTTTTTTCTTTCACGATCGTCTTTTTCGCGCTTGCTGAAACGCGTGAAAACTTCTAGGAAAATCTAATGTTCGAGGGAAAAAGAGAGTCTGCCGTTATGCGAAGAATTCTTATTTGCAGCAAACAAGGTCTTTATTATATTTCTCCTATGTATATTTCTCTTTACTGTTTCTTCCCTCTCTTCCTTAACTCAGCATTATCCGAGACGCGAGATAACACTCGCGGTTACGATATCCGCGCTCGCGCTTAATCCCCGACGTAAGCTCTGAAATTGCGAGTGCAGACATAATTGTTAATAGTTTCGGAACGTTGTAAGGCTCAGATTACACCCGCAAACAGCATATACGATGCATGTTGTCTCGTTCGTCTTCTAATTTGAAATTCTATGACGTGTGCAACTTAGCGACGTAGTTATTCATCTGAGATTGTAATCCTGTTACTTAATGTAAACTGCAGGAACATAAGTAAAGTTATAGTCCACAAGCAAGTCTGGTGCGATTAGACATTAGATAAGAAAAGAAAATAAACGTCAACTTTCCTAATTTAAGAACTAATAGCTACAAAAATCAAAATTTTCAACAAAAATCTGTAACTTTTTTGTAAACATTTCGAGATTTTCACGATCCTAACATGAAATTTTATTATCATAAAATACAGTTGAGAAAGTTAAAAATTCATTTTCTCTATAGAAAAAAAAATCGATTGCAGGTTTGTCAAACAATCTGTCGCTAAAATAAAGGACGTGAGTTCGGGGACAATGTATATATCGCGCATCGCCGAGTTTGTACGCGCGTACATTATTCATCGCCGATTATGTACGCGTTATTCACAATGGGATTATTAATTGTTGATTAGACAAGGAAAGCGTAGCTCTCGCATTATTATATAACATTTCCGAACTACAGCGATGCCAGATCTATTTTTGCCACTGACATTTGCATGTATCAACGACGATCGATGGCCGACAAGTCAGGTGTCTGAGATATTAGATGTCACCCAGTGTTATGTCAGGACATTGTCGTGATCGAATTAGTCCACTGTAAATAGAAGGTGACGGATAATTGGTTCGTCGCAATCGATAGCCTGATATTTCGCTCGCGCGCGCGGAACTCGTTCGCGCGGTGACGTCGCGTGAGAAGAATTCGCGAGGGCGAATTATGAAGTAACAATGATTGATTGTTGAGGTACATCGAAGAAACTTTTTTCTCGTTTCCATCGTAATTCCTTCTTAAAAGAGTTGGCCCACAAATTTATTTTCTTAGAAATCTTTTCAGATTTTAATAGTATGTTAAAGCGAGACATACACTCGAACGGGTAAAAAAATAGAATTTTTTTTCACATATTTTTCAAGTATGACGTCTTGAGAATGCTTTTGTGAAATTATAGGTCGATTCGGCGGAAAATAATATTTTCTTACTTGTAATATTGTGTATATATGTTTACTTCAACTTCGTTTCAAATTAACATTTATTATTTAGATTATGAAGTAAACATAGAGGAGCGTAATTTTGCTTGATAAATATTAAATTTATGAGTGGCTTCCTTGATGTGCCACTGAATATAGCACTAATGAATAATAATATATCTTTGAGTCTCATCCGCGCGTATCGTCGTCGAGTTCGATGGTCGTTGCGATTAAGAGACATAGAAACGAGAGATTAATCTGCGCACGGAACGGACATGCAACGTTGGGATGTACAAATACGAACCGTCTCGAACGGTGTAATATCGTTTACATACACACGTAACCATATTGGCAGATTCAAGTTATTTAGTGGAGTCTTACGTGACGTAATAACCTCGCCAACGGAACGGAATAACCTCAGAAACGCCCGGCAGCATCGTCGGGGCATGCTTCGACGCATGAGGTGAGGAAAATAATGTTTGGAACGAGGTACTGAAGTACCTCCGCGTCGGGGGAAGCGTCTTCTGCGAGGAGTATCAAGTGGGATGGCTTCAGCAGACTCCTTCCTCGAGAAAAATTGCACGGGCATTCTTTCGCACGACGTCGACCTTTCGTCTTTGTGCGTGACGGAGATTATTATGCTCCGGACAAGAAGAGCTTGCTTTCCTTAGGGAAAGGTCGTCGCATATAAATGGCATTTGCAAGTTATTGTGGCTGCCGTTGTTATGACGCTCGCGTATCATCACGGGCTTTTAACGTTTCAAGCTTGCACGACGAAGACAATCGGCGTGAAAAACAGTCTTGTTTTCGCGAACGCTTCATTTGCACGAGAACCGCCCACTACGAGGCACGTGGAAGGCGAACAGAAGCTCCTAAAAGGAACAATTAGCCGAGAGAGCATATAATTATCATCCCGTACAGTTTTTCCGGGTGAACACCAATGAGAGATTCGGCGAGAGAACGGCAGGAAGGGAACGACGCGATCGATTCTCTCACGGTCGCGACAGAAGAGTTCGCGTATTATCAAGCGGAAATTCGAAAAGCCAGACAGACGAGACAGGTCCTCCGGTAAGGATAATCATCGGTCGCGGGACAATTGGGAGAGGCGGAAGTCCGGAAGGAAGAACGACAGCGTCGAATCGTCGACGAAGTACTCGCTACTCGTCCAGGATTTTGCACAAAAGCGCACAATGCTCCGGGAGTGACCTATTTTCTCGTAAAAATACTTGACTCGATAGTGACAGGTTGTATAGGCGAGGGAAGCGGAGGAGAGAGGGGTGTGCCATCGATCACGCATCTCGTGAGGCGACTCGAGACTCTCTCGCGCTTCTCTTTCCGCTTCTTTCTCTCGCTCCATCGAGATTCGATAATGAGATTTGTCGCGACCGAGCTTCTCTTATCGTTCGTCCGTCACGTTTGTGGCGATCCAATTATGCGACGATGATGCGACATACGATCCAATCTCCTTACTCTCACCTCCGCAATCAGAGACTAAGTGTTACTTAGTAGCCTGCTCGAATTCTTTCTAGCAGTTACGCGCAATTAAGATCGCGTTTCTCGTTTGTCCGGTCAACTCATTCTCCATTATGCCGCGTCCGCGTTAACGATAATTACGAGCGATAACTACGAACGACCGTGCAGCAATGGGCTATTTTATAGCGGTGATAAATAAAGTTTCGAGGCCTGCAAATACAATGTTTCTCTATTTGAGTGTCATCGGGGGGAGGGAAATTAACGCGAAATGAATATGCATAACAAGAAGTATCAACGTAATTGATATTTCGACGATGATTTATTGCGAACTATTATGCTTCGTTGGAAATTACAATGACCAATCGGGAGATCTAAATGAATTATCTTTCTTCTTACGGAGCAAGAAGGGTGAGAAAATCCGCGGAGAGAAATTTAGTCGTCTTATCCGGAGAACGTTGGACCGCTATTTAGTTACGTAACGCGAGGTGGATCAAGGATGCGATTAAAGCATTACAAGATTCGCCGGATATTATAAAGAGAGAAACCTCATGATCCAGGGTGGCTTCAGCGAAACGCTGAGGGTGCTTTTGTAAGAATGAGTTCTTGGGGGATTAAGGGAATCCCGAATTTCACTTACTCTCACGTGGATTTTAAACTTTAATCAGCCTCAACATTTAATTTACAATATAATTATAATTAAAAATACTTGCTTGGAATGTCATTTGACTGATCAAACCCCAATAACATTTTCTAATTTTGAGAGAGAGAAATTTTTGTTTGTTCTTTGTTATCATTTATATTTATCATTGAGAAAGAGAAGCTTGCGCATGTGTGCGCGCATGGAAAATGCGATGTTTAATCGAACGTTTATCAAAGCAGAATTCGACTCATCCCCGAACTGAAAGAGAAACGGGTCGATCGCGCTAAGGAGATATTCGCCAAAGGATCTATCATTGGAGACCGACGCGATACGAATTGCACGTCTCGTACCTTGATTTAGGCCCCGTGTGTTTAACGGGCGTTGCGCTTCCGGTTGTATTAAATGCACCGAGGCCGTAACTCTCCAATTTGAGCGTAATTTACAGCCCCCGACCGCAGAGCTCGCGTATTATTAAAAGCGACTGCTGCCGCGTGGGATAATCGCAATTATGCCATTTCATAATGGCCGTGAGAAATTGCCCGTTAAACACGGACGAGAGAAGGAGAGATAGGAGGGACTGAAGAAGCCGCGCTTGATTAAACGAAGTGCGGAAGGTGTATCGTTTTTCAGACCTTCGCGTCAAAGGGATCCCTTGCCCTTCACCGTATCGCGAACACACGTGATAACCTTGATATATACTTCGCTGCGAATCGATGTGTCTTTCGAAGCATTTCAGGCAAGAAAGCGAATGATAAATCGACGGAGAAAGAGGCGCATAAGGCGACGGAAAAGCGGAAGAGAAAGAAGAACGAGAATAACTTTATTGTCAATCAAAGTGAAATTTCTTCTTTTATCTGTTAACATTGAATATTCCTTGAAAACCGAATAGCTATTCTGTTTTACCGTGCTTCGGCCGTTTGCCGGAGAGCGATAGAGAGAGAATGAGAGGGAGAGAGCGATCGAGTCTCGTTTAACGTACAAATCAACTTTCGCCCTTGACACATCGATATTGAAGTGTTCTCTTTATACAATGGCCCTTTGTAATAAACGAAAAAGTCGAATAGGTCGCGAGAGCTTGTCGAGCGTATACATGGGTGCTCTCTCTCGCGACTATCGACGTATCGTGATCTTGATTTTTATCTTGAGGATAGAAGTTAATATTTTAATCTTCGTCTTTATCAATATACGCGCTCAATCATAATGTGTGCGAGAAACGTTACAAAATCACCGCGTCAGTGACTGCCAGTTCATCAATCCCAGACTGCAGATTCCTTCGTTGGCTACCGCGATAGCGACGACTACGAAACCCGAATAAAAATATATCTAGGCCTGAGACAAAAGCTAGTAGTTAGTTAGTACAGGATAGATTAAACTTTCTAGCTTATAACTAGCTTATAACTATGACAATCAGCTGCCGCATATGATAGTGGTATTTCACAATCTACCCAGCTCTGGGCGGAGCAACGCAGCAAATAGCGAACGGCAACTGATTCTCATCGTTGCTGCACAGAGAAAAAATTTCTTTGGATTTAGCATACGTGTTTGTTTGACTTGATTTGTTTGACTTGATTGTTTGTTTAATGTAAACAACATAATTTAATATCAAATATTTTGTTTGAATGAAAATGTTATTTCATTAGAGTAAACTAAGCTGTTTAGTAAAAAAAACAGTATTATTTAGAGGAAATAATATATTTGATTTTTAATGAAAAATACATTTCATTATACATTAAATATTGCGCTCTCTTTCTCTCTTTCTCTCTGGAAAATCACAAAGGACATGCGTTGTACGTGAACCACTCCTAGATTTAACAACGTGCTTGCGCTCCATTAATGTATAATGAGCGAAGAAACGGAGGAACAACGAGAGTTTCGTGCTATCCTAAGTGAAACACGCCGACGGTCCGAATTGTGCAACGCCGGTGCAATGTTCGTATTTCGTGAAGCTCACGATGCGCGCATAAATTAAATTAAAAGTGGAATGAAGCGAGAGGGTGACGTAGAACTGCGTTATCACAAGAGCGAAAAAAATATATCAGCACATTCGGCGATCATTTCAAGCGTATTGCTTATTGTTGGTTGCGAAACCACTCGTGAGATTGGAGTCGCATATTTTTACGACCTCAATTAGAAATCTGATCGCAAACTCACTATCGTTCTGGAGCGACGGCGTACTCGGCTTGGTGAAGCTCGGCAACCGTAAAATTTACCGAGCACTCAACTTCGCCAACTTTTCCCCGGAGGCAGATAAAGTCAGCGGAATTTATGGGAGTACTTTGAACGCAATTTTATTCGGGTGTTTTCCCTGTTGTTTCGAGCGGCATCTACCAGCAGCGTATCCGCCGCTCGGGGCGAGAGTTTAGCGAAATTGCGCGTTATTGCATCGCGCCCCATCGACACGAAATTCGAATCGCATCGTACTCATCTGTATGATCTTCACGAGCGCAGTATTCGGTATTCACACAGGCATGGACCGAAACGGCCCTTTATATATACCCACGCTCTAATTTCACTTCAAAGCGGAGTGTTGTCGAACACATCATTCAGTTATACAAATGGAAAGTAATATTGCCAGGGATATTGAACGGGGGAAACCGATTAGATTTGAATACGAATTAGAGCGCGAACCCTCGAGGACGGCTTCGGAAATCCTCTTCGCATTTTTTAGGACGGCTTGACGTTCGAATCGTGTATGTACACAAAGTGAACGATCCCTCGCTTCGCCTTTTCGCGTTGGTCCACACATCACTCATTATTATATTGCATTTTCCGCGTTTCCCCGCGGGATAATAACGACGCGACTTCTCTTCTTTAATTAAAAACGCTCGACGAAACGCTCGACCGGAGTAAATTGCGGAACGACGATGCTCGAAAATCTACGGGGCGATCAATCGTCTCGTCAGTTGTGCGCTATCCCTGCGATTAAATGTACCGATGGACGCAAATAACTCGAGCTAATTACCGCGTTTTCGAATTGCCTCTAATTAAAGAGCTCAAAGGTGAATCGTTTCATTACGCGAATGTTTCCAAAACGAATCAACGTTGGGGGCGTTATTGCAGCGGATTCCGCGCTCGCGCACACGGAAAAAGGAATAGTAAGCAACACGCACGTCCGAGGCAATACGGAGTGGAATGTAATTACGCGCCTACGGCAGCAGTGATCCGATGTGTTTTTCGCGTGTACACGAAGTACTCATGTCCGCATATGCATACGTGCGTTGGAATGAACTTGTGAATATATTTCACCCCTATAATCCGGATAAATATAATCCGTATCAAGTAACAAGCGTGTCACGCGCGAGATCTCGTGTTTAAAAATGGATTATGCGGGATGTCCCTAAAGAGAAAAGAGGAGAGAAGAACCTTTTGAACAAAGTCGAACGTTTTTCAAACACATCGTTTACGTGAAATATTATTCACTCAGCATAACTATCTGTTGATTTTCGGTACAAATTTCTCGGATTCTCGATCGTATTATGAAACTCGTAACGTGCGCAAAGGTAATCTTTCGGAAATCCGCGACCGCGAGGAGTTTGATTTACTGACATACCGAATGTTCGATTTATCAATATAAGAAGCTTACAAGATCTGATTAGTTTGTACAAAGTTTAAATCCTTAGAGAGAGAATTATACGACGGCTCAATATATTGACCGATCGAAATAGGAGGAAAGGAGTCGAGAGAAGGGAAGTTCAGTAGTAAAAGTACGTCTTATGTCAGTCACTTCGCGAGACGGTGATGGAACGAATTAACTTTATTCGGTGATATCGTTGAATATCATTAGAAGAATATTAAAGAAGCCTTCTTCGTTACTGTGTTAGCTTTACGTAATGTCCAGAAATGGATATATGCGATTATAAAATAAGCACCGTGTAACATAATTACTTTGCACGTTAAGACAATTCTCCCGGTTAACAAGAAACAAAATAAAACAAAATGGAAACAAAAATAAAATGCAGAGAAGTGAAGGAGATAATCACATTCTAGACGCACCATCGCGTTTTTCCTAAATATTAGAAGTTTGCTCGATTGTTCATCGTACCATGTCTATCTCTGTGAACAAATGAGTCGAAAACCGGTGAATCATGACGCGTTACGAGATTGCATTTCTCTGCGAATTCGAAACGTTTTCAGCGTGACATCGTCACGTGGCTGACTACGAGAATCGTTTTACCAGAGTATTCACGCGCGGCCGAATGTCATTAATTTCTCCGTGTTTTCTTCCCATTAAATTTTCCCCGTTGAATTTTCTTGCTTTCTTTCTCTTCATTAACTCTCGCTAAATGCGGCGGTAACGCTCGAAATTAACGAACAGAAATCGTTGGAGCTTCATCGTACACTTACGTACCAAAAACTTAATAATTCCGAAAAGCGCGTCTCGGTATCGAGACAACTGCATTATTTATTGCGGAAATTTTGTTTGATATAATCGCGAGGTATGAGAGAGAAAATACGAGTACACGTATTCCGAGCATAATGAATTTTAATTCAAGGAAAGAAGACGCGTAAATAGCGGCGCATAATTAACACGACGTTGTTTCGTGCTTACACGCTGACGTTTGTGGAAACATCGAGAGAGATATTCGCTTCCGTGCGTCTCTCTCTCTCTCTCTCTCTCTTTTGTACGATTTCCTACCATTGAATCCATCTCATTCTCGCTGAAAGACTCGCGTCGGTGCAAACGGCTCGCATATCGAGATTTCTATGCATCGACACAGAAATTTCCTCAAGATGAAAAGCGAGAAGAGAGGCAGCCTTGGCTGTCATATGACGGATCAGTGCGCTCGCTCTATACTCAGACTAGAGAGAGAGAGAGAAAGAGAGAGAGAGAGGGAGAGAGAAAGAGAGTATTTTCACCACGCGTTTCCAAATCGTGAAAATCGGAAATATTTATTTAAAATTTTCCTTCTCGTGCAAATTTGTGTAACGCAGTTTTGCCGTGTGAGAGATAACGCACGCAAAATTTAAATAAATAATAAAATTTCAATAATCCTGTCAAAAACGCGAAGTTTTTCACGTCATTGTTCATACAAAGCAAGAGGGTATGAAATTTTTATTTTTTTTTAATTTTCCTTTTTACGAGAACGAGCGCTCTCTCTATTTTCCCGCCTTGTATCTTAACTTGTATCGAAATCGCGGAGCCCCCAGTAAAAGGCGCACTTCGTGCGGCAGATGGAAGTCTTATCAGCGATTTTCTGAGGTCGCGTCACCGCCATCGGGAAAAAATAGAAGCCTCAAATGACCACGCCTTATTGCTATCGATCCCCGTAAGATCGCGGCAAACACCGAGGACACAATTTCGGGTTTCGAGATACGTTAAATCTTGCGTATAATAAATGTGAAAATCCTGTGAAAATTACAATGGCGGTTACAGGCGTTATCATCTCGACTTAAGACTCTACCACGAAAGTCTGGCTTATGTTTGATCGCAATTTTCGCGAAATTGAAACGACAGGTACAGTCGACACCTGTTCACCAGACTTCTGCCAGTCTCAGCCGATTCGAAATCGTATGTATATCGAATTATATGTCATCGTGAGTCGTCAGGGAGGATGATCCGAGACTACTACTTTCATTTTCTTTACGAAGACGGCTGAGTTTAGCGATGAAGTGTGCGCACCAACTTCCCCACGAACACGATAAAATCATTTCACTGCGGGGGCGGCCGAGCGAATGAAAGAATCCTCCTCGAGGTGAGGGTGCGTCTTAATCCACTCCTTAAAACACGTCTCACGGGCACGCAACGGCATAATAGAATCGTGCTTACTTTTCTCTTTCTCCGGCAAGAAGTGGCAATCGGCAGAAAATTCAAGAGAAATGGGTAGACGCGAGCAAGTGAGCGAGCGGGAGAGTGCGAATGAAAAGCTCCCCTTAATCTTTCTTCTGAAATTGCGCCCGGTCGTAAAGTTCCGCGTATTGTACTCGCTGGACGAGATATTAAATTACGGCAGAAAAGAGAGCATGAGAGAGAGAGAGAGAGAGAGAGAGAGAGAAAGGGAGAAACCGAGCAGATGTGTTCGTCCGTTTCTTCGGTAACTCGCGGAACTCACGCGCCGCAAGTTTCACCTCGCGATCTTGTCGTAATTAACTCTTCAACTCGTGTGGAACAAAATTCCCGTTAGCGAATTTCTCTTGCCTTTTCTATCTGAAACCACAATCACGCGCGGTATCATTGCCATTTTGATACGGCAGTAGATGTCTTTTTTCGCCAATCAAATTTTAGACGCGATCTGCTCGCTTGAAACTCTTCGGTAACTAACTCGTCGTTTCATTCGATCCTTTCAAAAAGTCGCGTGATATCGCCGGGAAAAATGAATTGTCCGCACGAAATACGTATTTATAAGTTCATACGTCACGTATGTGTATGCCTATGTATTGTCCTGCGTGACGTCCTGCCCGACAAACATGTATCCGATTGACTCGTCAAAAACAATTCATGTCGCAACGACAGACACACAATCTATTCACTCAATTTCTTTTTTTCTCCTATAACGCATAATCTTAGAACTGATATCCCGCGAGCGTGTTTGTCACGTTACAGAATATTTGCATCGTCGTTGCGCGCGCGCGCGCGCGAGCCTCGATAAGATATATGGAATGAAGCAGGAGCTTCTTTGCGTGCGCGCCGTGACAAAATCGGCGGAACAAATCGATGAGAGAAATTCCCCCAGGTCTGTGTACGTGTTCTCCTTTTTTCTTCTCTTTCTTTTCTCTTTCCATTCTCCCCCTCGCTTTTCGCAGAAAATGACCGTAATTATACGGCGTTCGCGTACCGCACCGGCAGGCGCCTTGTTATCGGCATGTCGGACGAAAAATTCCGAGTAAAGCGGAACGCACCGAGTGCCGGACAGGCGACATCAAACGCCCATAAAACGCAATTAGCCGCGACTAATAAAACGCTCGACGTTACCGGAGCTCGTGACACGGCACGGACTGTGAATTATGCGCTAACGAGAGACTAATTTCCTCGCCATTCGATATGACGTCGCGATACGCGTGCTCACCTAAGGATGTATTGCCCATAACTCAAAATAACAAAAAAATTATGAAAAAATGACAAATTCATTTTACGCTGCATTTAAAAGTGACACCAAAATTTGGTTCAGTAATTCAGAGCCCGATTATACCTCTTTCTATTATCTGTACATCTCTATTAACACGTTGACTGCCAACTACAAGATATCTCGTAGGTTGTTTACTTGCTCAGGACGCCAATTACGAGTTATCTCGTCGCTTCATTACTTAAATTAAATCAAATTGGCTTCTTAGACCAGAATCGTGAAAAGTTCCGTGGCAGTCAACGTGTTGAGTTTGGTTGTCCATTGTCAGATTCAACCAAACTCATTTTTCCGTGTACTAGAAAAATGTTTCTCTCTTGTCTATAATTCTTTATCACTACTATGATATATAATTACAAATATCAAATATTTTTCTCTCAGTGCATACAGAAACAACGTATACGAAGTGACCAGGTTGATTTCTTTTTCCTCTTTAGAGGTAGAGACGGAGAGAAGGTAAGTAAACAGATTAAGAAATTTATCGACCGAAGTATAGTCAAGTAATCAACGAGACGCCGGATCCGACGTGACCGGACGAGAAGGTCGCGTAATCGCCGTTTCGCCGTTAGAGAATAACAGGGTAGCGAACGAACTTTCCTCGCTCACCGAGTCCTTGCGCGATAAGTAAACGATCGAGCTGGATTAACGTACTGAATAATAACTATCGCTCAGCGGATGAATCTAACTCGGACGGAGCTGATTGAACGCGCACACCGCAGGTAGAACGCTCGCTGTCTTTGCTTCAAATCGGTTTCCAACCGAGTTCGAAGTGTTACCTGACACACACACACGCACATGCATGCAAATATAAATGCATACACACGTCTCATCCGGGCGAATGCGCGGGATGTTTTTAGTTCTGTGTTAACGGAGGTGATACGAACGGAAAGCCCGATACGTCGAATTCCGTACAGGTGAGGCGAAGGGTCATTAGGGGGAGAGGGCGGGAAGGGGGAAGGAAGAGGAATAGAGCGCTTTTGCGTAGCTCGCAGGAGATCAATCGAGGATCGATTCGCGCTCGCTAATAATGTATAACTGATACTACAGCCTGCGCCCTGTGGACGTATAACGATGCGCATACGTGAATCATTACGTTTCTCCGTTACCGCCGGTATGCAAACCGATTTAATGCCAGCCAAGGCCGTGCAGCAGTTAATCCTCGCTGCTGTTCCCTACCGTCCGTCTCACCCACGGCCCTTCAACCGCTTTCGTAACGCGACGATATGGGAATTATTATTGCTGTCCTTCGCTTTGCGCCACCCGTTTTATTGCGCGCATCTCGCATGCACCGCAAATCGATATACGTCAGTGCTAACATAATCGTACGTTTAATTATACGCAGCGTGCAGCCGCACATCGATCGACCGTGTTCGCGATCTCGTTAATTAGCCAAACGCTTGCGCTCGTTTGTAAAAAGCTCAAAGAGATGATATATTTGAACATTTTGCCGATGAAATACATTTTATTTTATACAAAGTTGACGTATCGCCGCTGTGCAGAATTATATAATTGCTTTGACACAATGAAAGTGCGCGCGAAAATGAAACTGAACATTGCTCAATACGCGAGGAAAGCGATTAAAAATGTCCACACTGACATCTCTAGGTGTCAGTTAGCGTTAATATGATACCGTCGAGCTTGTAGGCCAGAGTGAAAAATCTCGAAATCTCATTCGATAACCTCATTTTCAACAGGTTCGTCAAATGTTCGTTAAAATCGGAAACATATCCTGCGCAATAGTTATTAAATAATAATGATTCCACATACCTGAAAATACACGATGCATCGTTACCAGCATCCTGGCATTCTGCGTTCTGGCTTTCCGCCGATCCAGCATCCTGTTCCCGGCTGTTCCATCGTTCCACATACTCGTTCGTCATGTTAACTCTGACACCGACACTCGCGTGAACACGATTCGATCGGAGAAACGAGTGTTAATTAACGCGATGTCGACGAAAACTTGATTACTTTGCACGTGACGCGCGCTTTCGATCCGTTTCGTAAGGATGACAAGATGGCCGACGTCGTTTCGCCAAAGTCCTTTGAACTTCACGTTAGAATACCGTTCCGACATCTCGCGTTCGTGATTCGTTATAATCAGTTAAGCCAACATCGTAACCAGGCACATGATAAGTTCACACGGTAGTAGTACGAGCCGATGGAAAACACGTCGTTCTCTAACCGAAACCGTTGTGTACGACACACTGATACACGTAACACTACAGACATAATATATTTAGACCAGAGTTCGGCAAGCGATGCATTTTCCAGCCGATTTTAGGAAGACTCCGTCTCGCGTTGTTCCCAGATTCCCTTGCGCTTCGTCGTCCCGCGCGTAACCGACGAGAGTTTCAGGAGCGTGGTTATCTTATAGAGAAAAATAAAAAATCCCCGTGGATCATTTGTTAAAGATATTATATTTCTTATTAAAATTTTATTTCAATTGTGAATATCTGCCTTCAATAGTTTCCCACGTCACTTATGAGGTACTATTGCTTACGCGTCTTTTTTAAGTAGTATCCCCAATAGGCTCAGTCCACTGACAATTGAAAAGACTAACTATTGAAAATAAATATTCACGGTTAGAATGAAAATTTAATAAGAAATATAGCATGTTTAAAATAATCCATAGATCTTTTGATTTTTCTCCCTTCCGAGCCCCATAGCATGATATGCGATGACTACGCTCTTGAGACTCGAACGGCCCGTCGGGTACGCTCGGATCGACGAAGCGCAAGTGCAACTGGGAACAGCGCGAGACGGAGTCTTCCGAAAATCGGTTAGAAAGTACGTCGCTTGTCGAACTTCGGTCTGGATATGGTATGTCTATGCGTAATATTCCGAACGCGTCGCGACGTGTTCGTCGATCTTCTCGGAACATAACGACTTGGTTAGCGCGACGCGCGCGAGGACTGTAACAATGGGCAAAAAGTCACGTCATATTTCGTGAATCGACAAGCGTCATAGGCCGCCAACGGCCGAGCGATTATGACGGATCAACGCTCAAAACAATCGTGACCTTCACGAGGCGGTCAAACGTACTCTCGTGCGATATAGACTTTTGTGGCAGTTTCTGTTGTGTTTCGAGACGCCCAGTGACTCGTATGTTATAGAATACGTGTGTCGATAGGTTAGTTATCACTTGAGTGGTTAAAATATTTCGTCGGCTCTTGAAATACGTGACGGCCATTACGTTACCGCGCGTTTCTGCGATCGAATTGTCGTATTTACGAGAGTGTCAGTGCCAGTGAATATTCGGATTAACACGACGGAACAAGCCAGGATGTTGAATCGGGAAGCAGGACACTGAGACACAGACAGCGATATATCATATATTTCCAGGTGTGTGAAGTCATTCATTACACAAGTGATCTCTGAATTTGCACAAATTGGAATATTGTCACTAATAGGAACATCCACCTTATGATAAAACAGAGTACCATACATTCATCGCATTCACGTTTATATCGCAATTTCTCTCTCTTTCTCTCACTCGCTGAGATAATTAATTCTCTTCAGTCAACGGTCGCTCTCGCCGGCGGCGGGAAATTCTGAAAATACTTTGTGCCTACTTCGGCGCCGCCTTCGTGAACGACTGTACCCTCAGGCTCGATGTTTCGCGTTAACTAGTAATGAAAAATCAATAATCCAATAATCCCGAATTATATAATTAGAAAGTGAATCAGATCGGTGCGAAGAAGTCGCGTCCCCGGAGGAAACATAGCGGTCGAAAGAGTGAGGCTACTTATTCTCCGTTAATCGACGAAAATCAGTGGAACGAATCAATGTGTGTGAGAAGTCAGCCGGCGAGAAATGCGCTCGATTTTGACGGAAAATTGAATTCGACCCGCCGCGAGATCTGGTAACTATGCTGAGTCGAGAAATCCGTTGGCACTGTTATTCCATGCAAGTTTCAAGCCGATCAGTTCCCCTAAGCGCGGACTTCTACATCATCCTTGCGAACCCTTCGCAGTTCCGAACTTGCTTTAACGTTCGCGCGCCAAGAAACGCTGCACGTATCTACGCCAAAACGAATCATCGGCTTTACCGCGTCGCTGACGTCAAGAACGCGACGAGCGTGAAGTGAAGCGACGGGCGGGAATTTAAGTTCCGCGCCTTTCCCAAAATAATTACGGTTCACGGCACGTAATGATGCGCGGCTTAATAAAGCAAGCGGACGAATGAGTGAGCGTTCAAGTTGCCAGTGACTGCGGACAGACCGGGACAGACATTTTAATGCCAATCTGACGTAGCATCGCCCTAGTTGTCGCATGCCGCATGGCATGTATAGGTATACCACCACCGTCGCGATACACGAGGTCATATCCATCCGGGTGTATAAGTACGAGGGCGCACACCGACGTGTGTAGATATGTGCACGACGACGAGCGCGCGAGCGACCCTTTTCCACCGGCGAATCGATACTATCGATCGCCCGAAACCGTCGTAATCCATGCCGTGGAAAATGCGTCGCACGGATTAACCCTGAACGACTGATGTGTGGGGTGTGATGAACCCCCGTCGTCAAGTAGCGGAGTCGTCTAGAGATCTCTTCAACGTCATCAGAACGACGACGCGGAAGAAAATAGCTCACCCGACTCACCCTCGCGATTTTCCCTTTCTCGCGTGCGGAAAACTCGTATTGAATAACGTAGCATACACACACAGAAGATAAGTGATAGATTCAAGTAGATAATTACTCCAATACTCCGTAGCAAAATTTTACTCGGATCAAGTAATATTTACTTAATCCAAGTCAAATGTTTTCCAATTATTTAAGTGAAATATTCACTCGATCCAAATAAAATATGCCATTTTTTATAGAGAGCCATTTTTCTCAGTAAATATTACTGTAATGTCAGTAATACGCTTATAAACATGTTACTACTACTATTTTTCTGGTTAAAACCATAATAAGGGTGCGATTGAGAGCGAAAAACGGGATATACGTCGTGGCATGGACCATAGTTTCTAGGCAACGATTTCCAACTGCAATCGCGTAGTCCGCGTTGTTTCATAAATGTCCTATACTGCCTTGAAATTGTTTCGACGTTATAAGTTTACCCTACATAGAGAAAAAAAATACTTAAAAGTTCACCCGAGGGATATAAAGTTTATTTCACAGAAATAAGATTTGTTTCTGTAAAATAAGGTTTATTTCTGTGAAATAAACGGAGGTGATCGGTTGATTTGGGCGGTTGATAGGTTTACGACATCCGAAGCCGGTCGATCTCGCGCTGGCACGCAAACAGATATTTACGCAGTATTTTTTGCGTTTCTACTTTATTAGAAGGTACGACCGATGTATCATGATTTATCTCGCTCGACTTATCCGATGAGAGGAGAGTCACCGTCCCGTAAATTCGTATTTGTCTTACACGATGTAGCGCGGCGAGGCACGGCGGGCGAGGAAATGGCAAGAGAGGGAGAGAGAGAGAGAGAGAGTCGATTTTTGTAAGTAGTCTGACATCGGTAAAAACGAAGAGATATATCTGCGAGTTATAAAGTTACGCGAGAAAGAGTCGTCCCGCGCGAATGATAACGATGTATCTTCTTATAAGAGATAAATTCGCTCCCACCGGGACATCGTTGCCGCCGGATGATTCCCGCCCATATCGCGCATGTCTTCTCCTTTACGAGAGTTCTCCCGTAAAATATATTATGAAAACTGGAAACACGAAGAATTACTTCAAAAATTACGCAAGTTAGCTCGGCAAACAATCGCTCGGGACGAAAGCCACGATCAATTATGCTAATATTATTGTTAGCTCACATGCGGGGGGTATGCATTCCTACCGCCGGGTCTAATGAGCCTTAGAATGCTAATTCGGTCGAATGTTGCAATCGGTAAGTAAGCATCGGGTAATTATGCAAATAGAGCAGCGAGAGGGAAAACGGCTACGTATACGGCAATGTTTATCGCGAGCACACTCAAAGCTCACCGGCTTTCGCGCCGTATGGCGGCTTTGTACGTGAGCGCCATTCGGGAATCCTTAATAAAAGAACTGGAGCAGCTTCCCTTCATAATGTTGCCAAATTTATTCCCCTTCGCGCCGCGCTACCATTCCGAGATAGCGTTACTATGTAGCATGAAAAAATATGTATTGTTTTTATTATACCGAGTGTAAGATTCCACGAAAATTTACGTTCTTTCACTGAAATTATATGCAGCATTTTTCGCTCCTCCTCTCCCCTCCCCCTCTGTCTCTCTCTTTCTCTCGTTCTCGAAGCGACCCTCCACTTTCTGCATTTTATCATTTAAATTATTTAAGTCATCCCTGTTCTAATTCTTGTCCGGCGTATATTTGGTCTAAAACCTTCAAGCAGAATGGCCGATTAGTGGGTTGTAAAACAGTGTCCCTTGATAACCGCCCTTTGTACCGTGGAAATGAAAGTCGCAGCTGGATTTTGTGGGATAATCCATCCTTCGTCCAGCTCTTGCTTATCAGTTACAATAACAACGCAATCTTGCGTGACACGTGATCCCGAGACTGGAATATACGCGAATTTCGTGAAATTCGTTCCACTGTTGGGGGTCATTTTAACGTTTTCTTCAGCGCCGCGAGAAAAGTGCTGGCTTCTCGTCGGTGCGATGCACTTCAAAGCCAAAGACGAAACGCTTCGCAAGGCGCAGTCGAGTGCGAGAAATCGAAATGTTCGGTTGAACGAGAGAAGGTACTTTAAGAGTTAAAGCGTCAATATTAAAGCGCGCAGATCTCACGGCTCGTCGTTAAAGTAAAACAAACGGGAGGTTGCAACATGAGCCGTTCGCGGAGCGCGTTTCTTACTTTCCGCGCTTGGAATTTTACGCTTCGTCAACCGACCGCTCGAACTAGCCATCGGAATCGGAATAGAAATTGAACCTCGTAAGTGATTTAGTAAATTTGCGTCTAACATCGCTACTAGTCAGTAATCCTGAGTCGAAATTTTAAATTCTACATTAAGTTCTTAAGTAGAGAAAAGTAGAGAAGTAACTTCCCACTTCTAGCATCAAAGGAACACTGTAAGTGCTCTTTTAATATTAAGGCATACGTTCTGAAACACTTATATAGTTAACACTACAATGGCTGGATCACAAAGCTGATTCTACATTCTAATGAATAATCAGCCAATAATGAACTAGCAACGAGTTAGAAAATTTAATTTAACCTATACTCTTTTTAGCCCAGGCCGATCTTTCTACTCGGAACGCGTTACATAGCTTTAATCTGGGTAAACTGGATTTGCCCGTCCCGACGAAGAAAATCCGTCGCGTTTTATCCGCGTTCCCGCTGCGTCGGCGTTCAACGGCCACCTTTATCGCGATACTTCCGTGAGGAATTGCGACGTCGGCCGCGCTGTTTGCGCGATGATAAGGACCGAGTAAACTCAGCGTAATTAGACCACTGTGCACTTGACCCTTTCAGGGTTGCAAACGCGACCTCCTCTTCAACTTAACGTTAAGCTCACGTCGGAACAATACATTCTCCTCTCTCGGATATTTCGTCCTTTATCGTGCGAGCTGGTTTAAAATCTTTTCGTTGCTCCGATTTCGATTTTGCACGACGCGGATGTAAAATACACGAAGGAGAAAATCAGAGAAGTAGGATAACAGTGTATATCGGAGATGCATCGTTCCGGAACGTCATTGTTCGGAAGTTCCTCGATATATGTTTTCTTCGTGAAGGAAGAGAAAAAGAAACATATACTATGCTATTTATAAAAAACGGAAGGAAAAGACAAGACAAAAGAGAAAAGGAGAAATACTCGGTGCAATTTTTTTTTAAATTACGACGAATAAAACGGTATATATGACGACGTATGACGAGGGAGACGCCGTCGCAAATGCACAAACAATGACATACATGTAGCCCAGATTATGAAACGTCGCCCGCGTCTAAAGATGATAAAATCGCAACTTACGAGTTAATCTCCGCCGCGGAATTACTTAAACTTCCATAATCTCGCGAGAGATGAACATCGTGTTACATATTGATGAAATATCTGAAACTTTAAAACCCCGCCAACGCGATTACGTGAGATCCAGTCGGTTTTAATAACCGAAAACGGCTGAATAAACGAAACCGTTGCGAAAATAAATTCAGAAGAAAAACGCGATCACACTTTTATGTAAATTAATCGGTACCGGAGAAAAAATATCTCACGCTCACGCAATATTTCATACCTACGGTTATCCAGTTATCCAGTATAAAGTGCGATCTACATTTGCGACAATTCTTATTCCTTGACCTTTGGATTATTAATTCCTCTCTCTTGCTCGTGTTGAAATCGCTTTTAAAGTAAATTACGAAAAATAGCCAAAACAGAAAAAATTTTGGGAACGAAACACGTTCCAGAAATCGCAGTATCGCCCCTTGCGAATAAGCTATTTATAACAACAGAGGTGGCTCAAACAATGATATATAAAAATCGGAGGATTGTATAAATAGAGAGAGAGAGAGAGAGAAAGAGAAGGGGAGGGGCGAGAGGGAGCAGAAATTTTGCTGCGTATGAAATAAGTTATACGACTAAAACTTCCTAATCTCTTCTGTTCGAGTCGTTCGGGGAGCATGGAAAGTAACGGAAAGTTCGATTGAAACTGTGATTTACATTTCGATCTTGTTCCATTACAGCTTCGAGTTAGTTGAAATAACGTGTTACACGTGAAACGTCGTCCGGTAACGCGGTCGCGATGTTTTATTCTGCTATCGATCTGATTACGAAAGCACGATGATATTTCGCGGGCAGAATTTACTCTGTTTTCCCCGTAACATAATCGATCGATGTAATACTATTAATTTCTCGCTGGGATATTAGCGTGGCAAAAATGCATTATCGTAAAAGGAAACACCACATGCGAATCGCATAATCTAATTAACTCTGCAAAACCGGCCGAATCGACCTACTCCGGAAAACTAGTCGCGCTTACTGTTCTCTTACGATATCTCATAAAAGCAGTTTAACGAGTCTTTTCTGCGCTTCCAAGGAAAACAAAAAAGGAAGAATTAGCGCGCTATCGAACTAATTACGTGCGAGGTCGATGTGCGTATGAGTCGATCGCGGTCATGTTAATAACATTATAATCGATTCGTGGGGAGTATTAACGCGCATTATAAACCTATTTATTCTTCGGTACGGTGAAGTGAATGTAATACCGTACCGTGTGCGACATATTGTTATTCTATATTCCAATTATTAATATCATCAACGTTTGATCGCGTCTCGCGCACCCGTCGATTGGGAATTAGGGATGACATTTCGATAAACTACAATCGAACTAAAGTTTCATCGCACGTTTCCGTCGAAGTATCAATATTTATTCACTTATGCGCACCGTGCGCATATTTATCAAATTAATATCGTGAAAATTGCGTGGTACAATCGAATTCGTTATTTACGTTTTCCAAACGTGACTCCGTAGATTTCTGCGACGGACGGTTGTGTTACAATCGTTCAATGGTTTGTGGTGGACGACATCGGTCGGTCGGTAGGGATTACAGATATAGTAGAAAATATCGATATTTTGATACGTATCATAAATAAAAATATCGGCTTAACTCACGCGATTCTTCCCTGAAAAGCTTTTACATCTCGCGAGCCAGCTAATTTCGCGCGGAGTTAATTAAGTTTTTGAGCGGCTTGTAGCAAGATGACCCGCTGGAATATTCAGCTGGCATATGCTATTCACGTTATCCCACGGCAGTTTCGCGCAAAGAAAGAGAAAGAGAGAGGCGAAGAGAGACAGTTTAATGAATAGCGATTCATTTATCGGACGTCGGCGTTGTAAATAGTTTAAACCGCCGCAGTGAGCGCGCGCTCATCCGTCGGTCTGATGAAGGCGGCAGTGGTGATACGGATAAAAATTGATACGTGATAAATCAAAAGAGCGGTCCGAGCTATAGCCAGCTCGTGCGGAGCGCACGTTTACGCCTGAGATGCGCTTTCAATTAGGCCATCGATAAAATCGCGCAACCTGTTATCCTCTTGGCGGTGCGCTCGTGCGCGCGCGCGAGATGAACAAAAACGAAGGCGAGACGCGAGCGCGTACGCGTGGTAAATTAATACGTTCGTCCGGGAAAAACGCGGCCGTCGCGCCGGCCGTCGTTCTCCGGGTGCGATTGTAGAATCGGCAGCGGGACGAATATTTATTAAGTGTAGCGAGAGCGCGTGCAATTTGCATTTCGCGCGTGTGTCGGGCGCGTCTAATTGAATTCTCCAGCCGTGTCCGGGAGGGATGTTCACGTTTTCTTCTATCGGCGGCCGGCATCGAGCAATCGCGTGGAGTCGTATCCGACTAAATGATCCCTTTGAGAAGAAACGACGACGAGTTTAATGTCTCCGAGAAAATTGAAGCGACGACTCGTGAGAGCGTAGACGGGAAACACGATACGCTGATTGTACGCTGTTGATTTATTAATATTTTCCCCTCGGCAAGCAATTAAAGCTAACGCCTTGGCCTCGTATTAACAGACGTTACTCGATACCTGTCTCGCATGATTTATTCGAACCTGAATTTATAGTGCCAGATCTGAATTCTTCATTTGAATCGTACGATACGTGTAACGTTATACTTGTAACCGCGATTCAATTGAAAAATTCACGTTTAATTGCAATGTCAAATTTGAATGTAATGTATGAAACGTAATAAATATTTGCTAAAGAGTATTGGAGTAACCATTTTATTTGGATCGAATAAATATTATTTGAACAGTAGCACTTTTTTCTTTCAGTGTATAAGTTTCAAGTAACTCCTACTAATGCATAGTTGAAAAATATCGCGTATATGCTTCCTTGAATATCGTTTTTTTCAGCCATTTGTTCGGCATTCGATGTTTCGAGAGCGATTTCCGCCGCGTACATTCCATCGTGCTTCTCGCGTGTGCTTTATCGTGCATGATACAAAAAAGCGAAAGTGGACGAGAAGAAAGACGGATATTCTCCATCTTGACCGCGATACAATGGTCGGCGACTATAAATGAAAAGTAACGTCTGACGGTATCGGCCTATACAAAAAGCGCGTAATTTAGGTAAATGAGAATCGATATCTATTCCGGGACTAAGTGCTAACTGTGCTCTTTGACAAATGGCAACGTGTTATGAAAAATGTATGTCGCATATAGTACAAGCGTCAGCGAATGTTCCATGTTTCGTGTTTGCTAGACCGTTATCGCTCACGGACGTTTCGTAAGCAACTTCCCCGGCCTCCGAAAATATACTTTCAAGCTTTACATTTAAATTTTAATTATGCTCTTATACATATACATTTTATCGCGATTACCTGTGTGCAAAGTTATTTGATCGTTCCGTAAGAAAAGAGAAAAGAACAAACGTAAGAAAGAAGACGAGAAGAATAACGAAGTGGTAATTCTCTCTCATACAACCAGTCACAAAAAAATTGCAACATTTTTTGTTTTATAAGTATCGCAACGCATCCCGTGTCCAATATGAGAATTTCGTTTTCAATAATTCTCAAAAATGACCTCTGAAAGTTATTTTATTGTCATTTCGACATCATTCTATTGTGACTTTGTTCTGCGTGGGACACGCGATTTCCACGCTGCTTCGATATATCCCTTCGCGAAATCGTGCGCGAAAATAACATTATAAAAATACGCAGATATTCGTGAATATATCATTGGAATAATTGATACTCGCAGTGTCGTATTAACTCGGTTGAACGATAAGGAGGGGAGGGGG
>NW_014562572.1:1047906-1085285 GCF_001313825.1 Dinoponera quadriceps | reverse complement strand
GGGGGGGGGGGGGGGGGGGGCTTTCTTGGGTGCGCCGAAAATCCACACAGTAGTCGCATTCTCCGGAGGGAAAAGACGTAGATTGCTTCCGTGCATTCTCGACCGCAAATATGAAGAAGCAAAGAAAAAGGATACTAAGTCAACAAGCATCGCCGCGCCGAGGGACGTCGATCGTGACATTCCGCGAAGCCGGATTCGCCGCCCCTGTGAGATTCGATTTAACGTCGCCCAAGAACGGGTTTTTCCCGAGAAAGCTACTCACCCTCTCGAAGTAACGAAATCCTGAAGGCGAACGGCGTCCCTTTGATGCCAACGGGAAGCCGGAATCCCGTGAGATACACGGCGAGAAGAACGCGCGCGCGAGAAGGAAAATGAAAAGCGACGCGAGATCGACGCGACAATCCGATCGCAATTTCCCGACCGCAGTTTTTCTCGGCGCTTTGACCGACGCACACTCCACCACTAGATGTCTTGCGACCCGCGAATGGAGGTCAGTCGATCTGTTCGATTATCGGAAATCTCGCACCTCGTGCGCTACTCCATCCTGTTCTCGTATAGACTTCCTGCAGTCGCCTCCGCGAAGGATGAAAATGCGCGTCCCGCCGCGAGAACTGAAAGGACGCACTCCCGTGATTTCTCGTCGTCAGATGTACGTTGGATCCGCAGGCAGCACGAGCGAGTGGCGCAACGAAGGAGTGTGAAGGATATGCTGGAAAATTGCGAGCGGCAAAAATCCTGAAAACGATTTTCGACGTTCACCGACGTGTTACCGCACTGTGATCGTAAGACAAGCCACTGAATGCTCGTTGTAGCAATTAGAGATGAAAACACTCGTATCTCCCTAATAAAATTTGACCCTGCACCTTTAAAAAAACTTTCATTGTTATAATGTGCAGTTGTATGAATTCATTTTCGAAAGGTTAATTATACGTATTCTGTGATTGCATGGGAAATATTCAGTGCGATCGTGTTAATTGGTTTTCATAAATTAATTGATATATAGATAGATTATCTCTCGTGTTTCCATAAATTAATTGATATATAGATAGATTATCTCTCGTGTTTCCATATTCCAGCAACTATTATATGAATATCTCTGTAATTTCAATCTCTCGTGATTTTCGAGAGATCCCATCGTTAAATATAATTTATCTTTGATTTCTTCGGTTTTGAAGAAAAACAGCTAGGAAGCACAGCGTAACACGATGTATGTGTGTACTATGCGCGACTCTTCTCTCTAGATTGCGTTAATTATCAAGATATAATCTCATTAACCTTCAACAAGGGCACTGTGCAAGGTCTTGATTCATACGTGGACGCGAGCGCTATATATCAACAACGCGATAAATGAGGTCAAAGAGGTAGGTCAGAATATGACCTCGGTTCTTTCTGACGTAAGGACACCATCGTACTGGACGAGCCGGTGTTCCGGTAAAACTAAAAATGCAATGTTATTGTGTGTGTGTATATATATATATACAAAATTCATAATTTAACTGACCACCGTAATCCATCTTTAAATATCGAAGACAATATGCGATACGATTATCGTTACATAACTTCAGAACCGAGATTTCTATTTTAGTTTATAAGAAAGATAAAAATGCATCTCATTTAGAATTGAGATATTTATATTGTAGGGAAATCGTGAGAATATTAAAAGTTATAGATAACGCAAACGCGATATTTTATTGGCGATAACGCGGTCTGAATTTCCGTAACACAATTCAGCAATCTAGATTTACGTTTCATGCACACACTCAACCTCAATTAAAATACGAATAATGAATATTTGAGAGGGCAAGGATGCGTTTCCGTCGAGAGGAAAAAACGTCGATTGCCCGATGAAAATTGAATGACACTTCGATCGTGCAGCTTGTTGCGCATATAATAGGCAAATTTACCGTTCGATCGTTCGTGCTTTTCGTATAATTCGGCGTAATTCCGTACAATCTCGCATAATAATATAATGTGGCCGAATGATTACTACCGAAAGGAGACTAGGGGAAATAAAAATCGCATATAGAATATTTCAAAATAATGGTAATTAAAAAGATTCCTATTTCATATTCATCGAAAACAAGGAGGGACAGTCGTTTGTGCGAGAAATTAAATGCCGATAAAATCAAATCCGTGTCTAACGATCTCGAGGAAAGATCGTTGACGGCGGATTCAATCGTCCGGAGCCGCGACGCAAATGAAATACCGTTCACCACGAAGAGCGCAATTTACCTCGCTCAGTGATCGACGACAATTCGGCGCACTGAGAGCACCGAGATCACATTCCCTTGACTATCCTCTGGATGCACTGACAGCACCGACAGGGAGTGTAACGTGACGTTATTACACGCTACGCGATGCGGCTCGTGAACGACGTCGGAAAAAGAGGAGCGGAGAAAAGAAAAGGGAAAAGTAAGAAAGGAAACGGAGAGAATTACCGAAGATCGAGGGAGTCGCGAGAATAGGAGAGAGACGCGCGCGAGTTCGCAGTAAGGAACAATCGTTCGCTCGCGCGATATATGTCGCGACGCCCCTTTCAGACCTGCAGTTCTGCTTGCACGGGTCGCATAGGAACCCGCGGATAATTCGTTTTCACCGAGAGAAGCGCGCACCAACTGCGGCACCACACACGATCCGGAAAGACGCGCGCGTAACGCCTGGTGCGAAGGAAGCGCAGCCACTGAGCGTTGGGGGTTGTCGCGCGGTAAGCGCCCTCGGCAGGGGCTGCTAACCGCAGGTCTGCCAGGGGTAGGTGGTGGTGGCCAGGGCCGGCTTGTGCTGGCATCGGCCCTGCGTCACGGACGGGCGAGCCGTTTCATCGGGGAAGGCGTAGAAGGCGTAGAAAGCGAGAGGGTTTCCCGCGTTTTCAAGTAACAGCGACTCGCGTCGTAATCGTTTCGCTAATGTCTCGCGGTAAGGGCGAGTTGCACGAGTTGTTGTGCAACTTCGGCATTTATACTTGTCTTCGTTGCGTGTTTTCACTTTCTTCGGACACGTGCTTTTCATCTCCCTGCGTTTTCAACTCTCTTCCGCAAGAAGGCATTTGAAAGAAATTTGAGTTAGTTTCGGTCCCAACTGTATTCTTTTTTGACTTTAACTAAGAAAATAGTAGTGAATAGAGAAGTGTTAGATTCAAATAAATAATTACCCCAGTACTCCAATATAAAATATGTAAATTTTCATAAGACTATCGTTTCTGTAGGAAAAGTGTCTGGTTTGCATCCATTCACATAAATTTTAACTTTGCTCCTCCATCAAGATTTTAGAATCTATAAATAAAATGGCATGTCGATTTTTGTGCTTTTCCTCTGTTACAATTACAAATATCAAATATTTTCTCTCAGTGCTGCGTTTCATGCTATCGATTCAAAAGTCCGCTTTTTGAACATCGCGCGACAGATTGAAGTTCTCGGGTTTTCTCGTGATAATAATCAAGATTTATCTATCCCGATAGAAATTGTACGAATCTCTTATCGCAATAATCGCCGTGAAATATCGGCAAACTTACTTCGCCGTACGGAGTCATTCGTTGAACTGTCTACCACGTCCTAAACTTTTAGCAATTTTGTTCGAACATGTTCGCCCGACTCCAAACATTATGACAGAACCTTTCCTGGGAGCGAAAGTTTTCACATCCGCGGTCCCGTCTATAATTCCGTCGGCGGTCGTACGCCCAACCGAAAATGCAGATGTATTCGGCAAAATTGCGTCGCGCTCTGACAGTCGCAGCCATGAAACTTCGACGAACTTGAATTTTACGCTTCAGTAACATTTAATCCCTTTGGAGGGAAAAATTTGTTTCATGATTGAGCTGGTTGTTCGTTGACATTTCGTGATATATGATTTTCGATCGTACGCAGCGAGCAAAAATTTATGAAATAACATCCGAAGAAGTGACCGATATTTTGTTATGCTCGACGTGCTATTATATAAAAATGACGCATATTGATAAGTCTCGAGGATAATAACGAATTAAAATCAAAAGCTCGATTTATCACGCCGGCAGGTTTTCATCGCGCAGCATCTGTCGTATGCGTGTGAAATTTCCGTGGGAACGAATAAATATACAAGTGGAAGCGGGGGGAGACAGACAGACAGACAGTCGTGATAATACGCATCTCGTACGCATCGGCATATGGTAAAGGTCGAATTAACTTCATCCGAATGCTGACGTCAATGCGTTTTTTGTTTCACCAAAACAAAAGTCCGACAACCGGGATGAAACAGGATGTGCCGCCGCAGCGGAGACCCCACGTTGGGGTTCGGGATTAAAACCCGCTTCTGTATCAAATTGGTTCGCACAGTGAAAAAGCGTTGGTATAAATTTCGTGCTTCGTTGCGAGAGATGAATCTCCAGTTTAAAATCGCTTGGTCTGGTGTTATCATTTATCGGCGAGTTCCGCCTTTCTCCATTCTGCCCTCTCTATCTAACGAAATAAAAAAAAAACGGAGATAAACGCAAAATCAAGTTTTCAAAGAATTATTATATTTTGACGAGGTGATGAAATGAATCGCGCTTTAATCGTTATTGAATGGATATAAGAATGAATTGAGAAGGGATTCCGTCAAGATCTGGTTTAAAAATTAATCTAATTGACAATTTTAAATTGCTTTATCAATCAAATATTACTCGCTCTATCTTGTTTAGACAGAAATAATTAATTTTTCACTATTGTTGCAGTATGATAAATTGCACAGCTAGAAATTGACGTCGGTAATTCTGCCGATTATTCACCGATTAGTTTAAGGATGTATTGCCATTACGTCAAAATATTGAAAACAATTTTATCCTCCTGCTAAGATTTATATAAATTTCACAGCCAATATCTAGCGACGAGTTTTATTTGTCCATCGTTCTTATTGTTATTTATCAGAGTTTATTGATGTTATATCTGTTCCCAAAAACACAATATCTAAAATCAAGACATAAGGCGTCTTTAAGACGTTGGAATATAAAACGTCTTTAAAACATTGGAACATAAAAGTTTTAAAGACGTCTTAAAGATCACCACAATGAAGCTTTAATCTGAGTTTGAGTTATCTTTAGACAAAAGTTTAAAGTTTGGTTAAATTTTAAGTTCGGATCTACAATAGGTGTTTATAAACCTTTAGCTTTTTGCTCTGAGCAATACAAATGTAATGTAATTTCTGACGAAAGGCGTTTCCCATGCTGTCAGAAGTCGTAATAATGCTTAAATCTTAGAAATTGTAACGTCTGGTACCGTCTAGAAGCGCATTTTACTAGAAACGTGCTCACATTTACCACATTAATTTTACATTCAGTACCGCATCGAACCGATCTGGTCTTTAGCGACAGTACAATTAAAGTCGTTAATCTGATCGGTAAAACAGTTACGTGACTTTCCGGTAAGGTTAGGGATAATTGGAGAATCCTGACGTTACCGATCGTGTCGATCACCTGACGTAGTAAACGCACAGACAGCTAACTTAAAATGTAGAGTTAGTATCGAAATGTTTCGTGATGTGTTCGCATCTTGGTAAGGTGTTAAGTGGAAATATCGATAAGATACTCGGGAAAATTAAATTATACGATAAAAAATATCGTTATGTATCTCGTTTTATTTAGTAAAGTCAAGAGTATTTATTTCTTACTTAACAGATTGTTACATATATATTTCAATGGACCAAAAGCAGGAATCAGCTGATCATTTCTTGCGACCGGGTTTGTTATCATTCTCGCCAGGTTATCATAACGATCGCTATTAATAATAATCACATAAATTACATCATGACAGATATAGCGACTAATGCTCTTGCTTGTTTCAATTAATGCCACGGTCGAAGCTGTGCGTCCTTCCAAATAATGCATTTCCAACGATAGACGAACTTCGATATTTGCGATAACTTTTAACAAGTTGGCCTCGATATTGCGCACGTATACAGAATGCGCGCGCGACGAGGAAGTTTCGATAGCGTGTAGCGCGTGTTCACCGTGAAATTGCACCCGTTGTTCGGTCGCACTGCAGAGATCGGCCTGGAAAATATGAGAGCGAGGGAAAAGTCGAGCGATACGAGCCGTGCGCGCGTGATACTTCGTGTCTTCAACATTCCGTGCTCGAGGGGAAAAATATCCGATTTCGTCAAACAACAAATTCGGCGAAACGGCGACTCGAAGCAAAAGAAAACAACCGGGTGGTCAACAAATAACGTGCGCGTGCGCCAGCACATGAGGAGAAACAATACTCATCGACGTGATCGAAGTATATGAGATCTATCTTGTATTTTCCATATGCTGCGTGTAAATCTCTAATTACATTCGACCTCAAACTCAACGTGTCGCGTCATATTGTCGTATTCGGCCCCACATCAGATTATTGTTATGAATATTTTATTTCCGAGCAGACGCGGCACTGTTTCCATTTCCTTCTGGCCCCGCCGAATCGATTTACTTATGTAACAAATATTATACGGACGGAAATTCAAATTCAATTAACCCGAATAATACTCCGACTTGCTCCGGCGCGCAGAATCCGAAATAATTGAGTGTCCTATTATTTTCCGGATTATTTAGGATTTGAAAGGTCGGACAGGTAGTAGTTTTAATACTCGTACGTGGATATCGTATTGTGCACGGCGTCGTTGAGTCGATATTGTTATACCTCGGTTAATAAGGGCGACACTGATTCGCAACGACTCTGTCATTGTCTTCCTTTTTTTCTTTGTTGTAAAGATATCAGCCGCGATTCGAATAGATATATATACGAAGGGTAAACTGGATCAAGGCTAGGGTAACCGGAATATGTTGCGGGGAACGCATACAAGACTTACACCAGCGGACGGATACATAATGTATTGAGTCGTGCGGCGTTTAAACCGTATCACGAAATAAAGTTCGTGCGATTCACCTTAGACGTAGAAAGATCTTTCCCTAGAGACTATAGAAAATGTGTCGGCACAGTTCTCAGAGGCGTATAGTTTCTCTCCACGTATCCGTGCGTTTTGTCAAACGGGTTCCATTAGAAAGAATACCTCTGAGGCAATATCCTTGTGACGGTATCTCTTGGTATCATCGGGACCTTGAAAAATTGCCGTAGCGATGATATCGCGAGGAGAAGAGATAGAATATGAGATAGAATGAGACGAGACGCGAGACGAGGTAACGTCGCGTAGAGCAACGTGAAATTAACCTTCCGCCGACAATGTAGCACTTACCGTCAGCAACGTGGGGCTTCGAGGGCCGCTACAGTTTTTTACACTGTGTTGCGGACTCAATAAAAATCTGAACAAAATCTCGTATACTTACGAAAATTTTAATAATGAATTTTTACCATCGCAGAAATCAGATTGTATTTTTTAGATACTGAATTTCATGTTTCAAGATTGAAATCGAAACAAAAACATTGATGAAACGGTTAAAAATTCGTAATTTTTATATGAGTGAATAAAAAAATCCTTTTAAACTGTCATACTTAAAGATATGTATTTTCGAAAAAAAAATAATATAATGATGTTGGCTTTAAAACGTTTATTCGATTATTTAAACATTTAACAATGGAGATTTTCATGAGATAGAAAATTTTCTCTTTCGAAAAAAAAAATAATGTCACTTTTACAGCAGATTAATCGTTAAATTCGGTTGATTTTTAATCAAAATCATTGCATATATGCAAAAACATAAAAAAATAAAAATATTTATGCAGCGCAGTCTTTACAATAATGTATATAGTGCTTCTCGCACACACACATAATCTCACTACTTCTTTTTTAGGAAAAGATATATTCTGCTATCTATCAATTATTCTTATATTTATATTTAAAGAATCGACTGTGCCTTCAAATCCCCACATTGCCGGCGGATGGTCAAATGGAAAAACAGAAAGCGGAGAAATAATAGATAGAGAAAGCAGGCTGGAAAGCGAGCGTATCGTTCATATCGAGTAAAATCCGTACAGTCGAGAGATACACGTTTGATTTTCCCCCACGCGCAAATACGCTCTCCTCTTGTTTGCTTTTCTTCACGGCGCCGTCGACTCGTCGTCGCCGCCCGCCGCCGACGGGACGTTGTACGTTCCATACGCAACATCTACCAACACGCTCGTGTAATGATATCGTGCAGCGGCCGAGTTTTGTCGGCACATTAAGACGCTTATCATTACTCGCAAATTCGCGTGTTCACGGACGTTGCTGTGGTACGAATCGTCGCTTTCTCATCGCGCTCGTTATACGTGTAAGCTTACGTATGTCCTTCATTTGCTAAGGAGCATTTAGCATGCCGATGCATTACCAAATTACTCCGCGCGTCCTAGAACGTGCGTTAGAGCCGATGAAAAGAGACAAACAGAGAAGGATAAGAAATTCGCGTGCGAAATGACCTCGTGGAAAAAACAAGTGCACGGATGTCATTTTACGGCGCGTCGGGGAGATATATGTTGCGCGTGAGATTAACGCGACTCCATTAGGCTTAATTAATTGGGCGCTCGGTAATGCTCGGTAATACTGCTTTGTCCAGCTTGTGCGTGTCTGGCGACGCGATTAACAAAATCGCGTCTCACGAAATATTTCAGGGAGAGATGCTCGACGTTCGATCCGCGAAATTCGTTGCACTCTCTCGCCGTATTCTTTCCCTCCGGCGTGATTATCGAGAAAACACTCGCCGCCGCGCAACGGGATTGGCGCGAAAAAACACAGAATCTCCCGCGATACACGACAGGTAACACGTGACGGAAGCGTAGCGAAGCGCGAAGTTAAACCAAACACGTATATCGATTCCGTCGTCCGTGTGTGTACGGAAATTTAGAACTTGGCGCGAGTTTCCTGATAAAATTTTCTCCCGCACTTTTTTACTGGGTCTCGCAGAGTGACGTGGGAGTGAAAGACAATTTAAAATATACCGAAGGTGAGATGGATGACGTAAAATCGTGACTACAATCGCGACCACGTCCAAAACAAAATTGTCGTCATCCCTTGCGGGGATCGAACCCGCGACCTTTGGATTAGAAGTCCAACGCGCTATCCTCTGCGCCAAAGGGACTGTTTCTTGAAGGGCACACCGTAGAAAAAGTTGATACTTTGCACGCGGAACGGGATACGTGTCGGAGTTTTTAATTTACTGAATTTGCATAAGAACAATTTATACAATTCGCGTTTGACTCCGTCCGTAAGATTCGACGATTCGCTCAGTATACATTGGAATTAATCTTCACGATTGATCCAATTTTAATCTAAAAGACGAGGCAAAGGCATTTATTATTTAATGCCATTATTATAGATGTATTAATGGATGTACACATATTTATTAGTTTTTATTTTATTCATGCGAATGCTCGCATGGAAAATGATCTCGCGTGTGTACTTTTATGATAAAATATTTCAAAGAGAATTTCAATTATTTTTATAATATTGTACACACACATATATATATATATATATATACACATATATATATATATATATATATATATATATACACACACGGAAACTCACCGATGCCGGTTACTGCGCTTACGCTTCAAAGAGACCTGATTATTACAAATTATGCTTTATATCATTTTTATCAAAATAGAAATTATACCCTGCAGCGTCACTTGATGTCGCACGTAGTTATTTATACATTCCCACGCGTGGCGAGAATTAAATTCGCTACGTAATTACTACGATTAATACGGTAATTCGCGGTGACATCCCACTGATCATTATTGAATTTTTATCACGAGAGTGGAATAAAGTTCGACAAGAACGAACGATACGCGTCGGCTCAGTAGGCTTGCTCGCCGCGCAGTATAATCTACTTTAATCACTTTATCACGGTCGATAGAATTCATTAAATTCGCAATTCTCGACACACCTGTTCATGCCTAAAGAATGCTCACCGACCGTTATTAAAGCTCGGAGCGCGTGGTTCAGGCGGCACGAAGTAGGAAATAAACGAACTATTACATCCGCAATAAAATAATTGTCCGAACAGACATCGTTCTAATTAAGGCGGTTACATCGTCGGCTCTGTAATGCAACGTTTTATAACATGGACGGCGATGTTTCTTTTCTTTTCTATTCCTTTTTATTACCGTTAATTATTTTGCGACCTCATCTCAACGCAATCTCTCGTCTTTTACGGGGAAGTCTTTTAATAGAGGAAGTCGACTTTCTTCCTTTCAAAAATAGATTAACTCGTCGGCCGAGATTGGAAAAAAAGGTTGTAATAAACGACACTTAGAACTTCGGGACATTTTAACGAGCTTTATGATTTCGATGGAACTTTTCGCGCATTTTTACCACGGACACCGAAAAGAATAAAATGAGGGGAAAAAGTGAAGCGAGAATTTTCTATATTCGAGGCGAAGTAAATTAAATGCAGCGGAGACGGGAATTTCCAACAGGAATCTCCCCGATTTCGTCTTCTTCGGGAAAAACCTTAATAAAAGTAACTTGTCTATTTGCATGTCGCGCGAGGATCCGTCAACCCGGGCGAACCAGTCGCTGGCTTACCGCGATTACGAAGGTAACGCGCGCTCTCGTGGCCGCGTTGGGGTAATAACAACATTTTCTGAGTGCTGCCAGCTCCAGTCAACCGGAGTGAATCGCATAGAATCGGGAAAGCGTGCGATGTATACGCGAAAGAAACGAAGGAGACACTTTCAGGTCAGGTTAAAAGGCTCTCACGGTTATTGGCCTGGAACTATATACGTGCCGGCTCCGTCCGTTTTTACTGTGCTCAACGTTTTGACAAGTCATTGAGAACGGCGCCGAATAAACGAGGAAAATTGCTGGCTTTTCGACAGCCACGGGGGAGGGGGGAGGGGGAGAACTGGCTGGCTGTCTGTACGACCTACGAATTACGAAGAGCTTGTGGAAGGTAATGGCGCTCGTAAATTCCAGCTGTATCTCTCGAAACGCGATCGGTTATCCTGTATAAAACAAGCGCGTCCTTCTTATTTATTTTTTCCCATAACGCCGGACTTTCTCGAGACAACCTATGTTCACCCGAGACGAGGTCTCCCTCCGAGATCCCGTGAAACGAAACGGAAAAGCCAGGGAATATTATCGAGCGTTATCTTGATTCGCGCTCTCGCCGCTCCAACGTCGGCATTCGCGAAAACATCTCCGATGCGAGCGCGCGCTTCCCGCGCATCCTGTCCGATCGTTTATTTCGCGTAAGGCGGTGATACATCATGTCGGACGAGCCAGCCTTAATCTTACATATGCCAAGCTCCTCCTTCACGTTAATTTAGATATTTCTCATCGTCATCGTTCGGCTTATCCCCGTCGCGCTTCCTCGTTTTCCACGTCCTCTTCTTTCCTCTCTCTCTCTTTCTCTCTCTTCCTTTCTTGCTCTCTCGTGCGAAACAGGAGGAGAGCGTAAATGATCCACCTCGAGGGCATTTACGTATCGCCCATACTTTAATCACGACTTCCTTCGACTGGTCAACGTAACGACTCACTTTAGTCATATTTGACATTTTAGCGAACACAAAATCAACGAACTCTTAAGTTCCCTTGGAAATGTTTTAATGAAGCGAATGTTACTACAATTATATTAGAGGGAAGACACCAAGATCGACATTTTGCTATTAGGCTCTAAAATTCCGTTGGAGGTATAGAATTAAAATTTATTTCCTCTACTCGTTGATACACTGCCCAGTGAGCACAATGTCCAAAATCGGCACGTCTTTGAGACAACTTTAAGGCGTCTTAAAGATGTGTCTTTAAGATGTCTTAAAGCTGTCTTAAAGACATCTTACGCGCCGATCTTGACATTATGTTCACTGACGTTTCGTATTGCGTTGTCACGTGTCGATTCGTACGACAAGCTCGATACGCGAAAGAAGGCACGTCGGTAAATTTTTACTGCGGGATTTACGTGATGCTCTAACCGCTCGTTTCTCCTCTTTTTTATCTTCTTTTTTTTTTTCCTTTTTTTCTTAATAAACTTTACCACCAATAAAATTCGCAGACTCGCGCTCGTAAGAACAGCGACTCGGAGAGGCGTAACCGGACAATAAGGACGCTTGCATATTACGGTAATTAGTGTCACTATCCTCATATAAAGTCGCTTTACGACTCTATTAAAGCGACCGGTTTCTAGAGAGTAATCGCGCCGCCGTCGTTATGCTCGCCAATTTTAACAACGCTTTTAAGTCGCGCACGTACTTCGAATCGAAGGCATTTCTAATTCGAGCGCGAGTCGCACGCAATGCATTCTGCGTTTCGCCGGGTTTTTCGCGGTCTCGCTCGTACGTTCGGGCGATTACAGGACTCTCAGGACGCGAAAGCGACTCCGCCTCGAGTCTCCCCCGATTCGAGAACAGGTTCCCGCGCGAGAGCGTGACGTGCCAACGCGACGGGCCAACGGGCCGCCATCAAACGAAATCCGTAAAAATGAGACCATCCGGCGGCAATCGCGTTCTTTTTCCGAACTCGCTCGCTCGCTCGCGGAGTGAGTAAAGATAAAGAAATGTGCATTCCCGCGCGATACTTATCGCGCGTTTCTCTCGCGTCTCTCTCTTTTAAACGCGAAACTTTTTATCGCAAAACTGTTACGCGACTCTCGATATCGTCATCGCCCATCTGTGGCATTATTAATCGCGATCTTTCCACCTGAACCTGTACGACCTGACATCTAACCTTTGACTCGCGTGAAACCAGGTAAGATGAAAAATTCAAAGTACTCGGACTACCATTCCCTCGCGGGAAAAGTTAGCACGTTTGTTTAATTCACACAGATTCACGCGCGTTATCCATAAATTCATACACCTTGTCTCTCCGCTCTGCTTTTACCTGCGATTTCATCGAGGTAAACCCGGGCAAAGGTCCTGAAACAGTTCGCGTATTCAACTCGTTCTCTCGTACCAGCCCGGGATTTAACTTCACTCGGATTCTTATAGAAAAAAGCAGTTGAGGAAAGTGCTTCTTTCCGACTTGAAAACGGACTCGTACTTATTTAGCCGAACGCTTTCAAAACGCTGCTAAAACCAAGCAAATTTCCGCGGGCCAAGAATGGTGAAATATTTTTGCGAGGGGATTCGAACGAATTCAGCGAGAGATTTTTCCCCGCGATGTTCCCGTTTTCGCAGTTTTGATTTCGCGTCTGCGGAACCCAATCGAGGACACACGTCCTCCTCGGCGACACGAAGCTCGCGCGGTCTTACCTCGCGTCTCGCGCGCTAATCGCGCGCTCCCGACACCCACTCTCAGGGCCGTACAAACTTACCTGGCCGGTTCCCGCAGGGGCCCGTCGGAGGGATGGGTTTAAAGGGGCCGGCGGCAGGGAGCTTCGCGTGTGCCCCGACGCGGAAAGCCGGTTAGTCGGTCTCAATCCGCCGTGGCGTTCGCATTAGACAGTGTGCTCCGCTCCAACGGCTTCGCTCGGATTCTCTCTCTTTCGCGATCGCTCGCTCGCCTCGAAGTGACGGTACCCCGGTGCCGGTCCGAAGGAATTCCACAAAGGAGCCGGGAGGTTACGGAGCGGCGGCGTTTTGTCGCCATCCTTCGCTCGGGTCCTGCGGTGACCCGGCGCGCGAACGATCGCTTATTGTTTCGGTGTAATTGTTGCACACATACACGCGCGCAGGGTGTTGATACACAAGGTGCGACGACACATATACAGAGTGCACGTGACCAACAAATTCCTGCCGGAGGACGTACAAGCTGCTCCTGCGCGCACGGGGAGGGTACGTAAATTTCCGCCACTCGACTGCTGCTAATTCTCCTGACGGCGCACGCGTCCTCCGACCATTCCGGGCTCGGTCGCTGTTTATCGCCAGCGCATTGAAAACGCGCGGCGTTCAACGTCGATTATTGTTGTTTACCCCCGAGGATTGATGGCGATAATTGAGGACTGGGAAATCGCGCGCGCCCGACTTGTCACGCGTTGGATGTTGAAATCCACGTTTTCTCATTTTACTTTTCATTTTTTTTTCTTTTCTCTCCGCGGAGAACTGACCGGGGGCTCTGCACCTGGCGGAGCACACGGCCAGTTTGAAGAGGGCCAAGCCGTGAAGCCGCGCTCGTCGAATGGAGAATGACGGTTTATTATTTAGAGTGAAAGTCGTGGGACCGTGATTCTGGGACTCGCTAATTAATGCCACATGTAGGAGAAAGATTAGACGAATTAACGCGAGAATGAACCCCAAGCGAATTTTCTTTGAAGGATACGAAATTTCTGTGCGGAGAAAAATAATTTGTTGGCACGGAACCATTTTGTACCGTCGCGGCGAAATTCATCAGTTATTATGTCGACGGCAAAACAATTCGTCGAGAGCGTTAATTGCTTCGTTCGTTGGATACATCTTGCCGAATCGACAAATTATTTTGCTACAAGAACAAATTAGTAAATGTGAACGGTAAAAAATTGCGTGTTACAAACGGCCGAAATTGAAATTTTGACACGGTCGATTGATCTCTTAAATGTTTCGAGAAAGCCGTTATTATTGAACTTACGAGCCCGAGACGGTTTCGTGAACCGTCCCGTTTCGCGAGATTCTTACGTGCGCAACGTAATAACAACTGAAGCTGTTTACCGTGCCACAATACTACGCCCATCAACAGTATCTACATACATTTAACGGTCTCGACGATAATTATATCGTTGCTCGCGCATGAAGCAAAAACGGTTCGTTGAGCAAGAATCGCGCTGTTAAGGTCTATGAGCGTCGAAACCGCCTGAGAGCGTTGCTGTTCCTTCGCAGTTCAGTGAGTCCGACGTTCCGTTCCCTTTTATCGGACGAAACGACATTTCGGATTATCGCGTGTTCTCCTTGTTCCCGAAACTTCATGTTTGTAATGCTGTTTGCCGCGTTAAATGAACACGCCGAGAACAGATAACACTTTACACCGTGAGGACGAAGCGTTCCTACACAGGGAAGAAAATAGTATTCAAGACTCATATTCTCATAAACAAGCAAAAGTATATAATCTTATATCAAGATAAAACACTTGTTTTTGCACGAAAAAAAATTGACATAGAGTTCAACTAAAAATATATTCATATTATTTCAAAATAATTTTGATGAATTGAGAGGAAAAAGATATTGGATAAGGGAAGAACGATATTTTCAAGCTGATAATTATATTAGTAATTATATCCAATATTTGTCCTCTCAATTATTTTTTAATAACAGGAATATGATATTTTTAGTGGAATTGTATAGAATTTCTTCACGTAAGAACATGTTTTATCTTCATATAAGATTGTATATTTTTGCTTATACATATAGTGAAAAACCCACTTAGTTGACTCAAACGAAATGCTTGTTTAGACGAACATATATGAGAATATGAGTCTTGAGCTGATATTAATTTTTTTCCGTATAATACTTATTGTAAGCGCATTCGATTGAAATTAGAGATGTCAAAATTATCGGATTTTCTCATTAACGACATTATCACGGCCAGAGAGGGAAATAAAGATAGATAGAGAGAGAGAGAGAGGGATTCCCGCTGCCGATGTTTCGATAATGTACGCGACATGTGTTAGTAGTACACGTCCCGGCAAATTACAGTGCTGTACACTCGTAAACCGGCAGCTGCCTTCGAACGACAAGCAGCTCGTAATTGTGGTGCGCATATGTCAAAGTCAGCGAGACAGAGTGCTGATTCAATCCCGTGTCTTTCGAGAAAACTCGAACGATGATTTGTAGGTGTTTCGTCACGTTCCAGATCGGCCTCTCTCGTGTAACGTTCGCGCTTTGTGTTCCTTCCGCTGCTCTCCGAAAAAGAACAAAAAAAAGGAAGACAGGAAATCCCCCCCGATCATATATTATGTAGCATATTTCTCTCTCTCGCCGGCGGGGCAATCTATTATTTTCATTTAACACCGGCGATACGTAATTGTACCGCGATACAGTCATCACGCGCCGGAGAGTCAGCGCGCGCCCGTTAATTACCGCGCGATCAACGGTGGAGCAGCGCGCTACCGCGCGAACGAGTTCACCGCTTCTTCCTCGCGTCTATCATCGGGCATCAGGAGGGCCAGGATTAACGATAGTTTTCGTTTTCGTTGCTATCAACAATGGAGCTATTACGGCGACCATGACTGCGCAAGTTGGGAACGGGCGAGAGGAGGGGTGGNGGGGGGGTCTAACGGCGTTGCAACCCACTTCTCTCTCGTTTTACCGCTAAATTTGGATTAACCCGATTCGCCGTGCGAACATTCCCAAAGCTCATTCAAGTCTCGCGAGAGAAGAAGAGCGCCCGGTCCGTGACGGGGGTGAGGCGCCAGGCGGGGGTGGATGAAAAAGAAGCAACTCGCGAGACAGGCTGCCTACCGTTAATCTGACGTTAATGCGGCTCGCTGCATTAGTCTCGCGTTATGCGAGATGCAAATGCGAGTCGCGGTAGCGCGCGCGTCATGAGGGGAACTTTTTGTTGCTGAACCAGCTACCGCTCTTTCTTGCCGCTCGCGCGGCATGCCCGCCGATGAACCGTGCGGTGTCGAATCAATCGACGCGTTAATGAATTAGCGCGTCGCAGGGAGCCGCGTCCGTGGCGAGAAAACGCGAGCGAGAGAAGAACGACCTCGCGATTCTCCGCTTTAACGAGTAGAAATCGACGAAAACAATCGCGTATCTCGGCTCGCGCCTGACGAATGTGGCAACGATGGTTTCGCTACACAGCAAAATTATTTTTCTCCGCTCGCGCGCACCGCAGAACCATATATTTCGACCCCGCGTTAGTGATATCTCCCACTTTCTCACTTGAGGCATTGGTAAATCGTAACGTGAAATCCATACTTCAATATTGAATTAGTACCTCGCCAGTCTCGAGTACTGGCCGAACGCTTACGATTCCCTACGTGTTAGTGGGAATTCTGAAAACCTGCCGAACGTCTCTCGGCTGTCCGCATGTGCACGTCTCATTCTCTCCGCGAGAGACCGTAATGAACCAGCATCACCCTTGCAGGCAAAACCAGAAGATTACGGTCGGCTCGCAACGTTAAAACGCATCTTGCCCGATCGACGACTCGCATTCCACGCTAAGCCGCACGAGCTACATTTATCTACGTTTATTCAAAAACGCAACACGAACTCATCTCGGAATCCCTCGTTTCTTGTCGCGCTCTTCCTTTGAGAAAACACCGTCCAAATTGCCGAATCATGGAAGAAGGAGCCTCGAGCAGAGGAGACGCTCCGGGAGACGCGAGCTACGTCGCTCGATTTCGCCGGAGCTGCCGCAACCGTCGCTCGCACGACGAAGTCGCGGAGCTGGCGGCCGAGCTGCAGCGCGCCTACGCGGCGAAGGAACTGCGGGCTCAGCTGGAGGAGAAGCAGTGCCGCAGACAGGCCGAGCTGATGCAAGAGCGCGAGTGCGCGGAATTAGCGCGTCGGCAGCGAGAGGCGTCGGAGGAGGAGGATCTCCGGCGCCGCGCGGATATCCTGCGTAGGAGCGAGGAATACAAACGGCAGCTGGACGAGCAATTGACGCGGAAAGAGGAAGAGCGGAGGGTCCTCGCGGAGGAGGCTCGCGAGTACAGGAGGACGCTGGAGGAGTTGGATCACGCGCAGGAGGAGCGCGAGCGCTCGAGGGCGCTGGAGAAGAAATGCGAGCTCGTGGAGAAGACGAGGCGGGAGCGACTGATCCTCGAGGAGACGAAGGAGGCGCGTCGACAGGAGGAGCGCCTGGCGGAAGAGAGGCAACGCCGGCAGGAGCTCGAGTACTTGAAGGAGATGGACGAGAGATCGGAGGAGGTGAAGAGGCTGCAACGGGAGCAGATTGAGAGGCGCGAGGGTGTCCTGCTGGAAGCCACGAGGATGATCTTGGACGCGGAGGCGCGCAAGCGGGAGAGGGAGGAGCGTCTCTTCGACCTCGTGCTGGAGGAGATTAGATGCGAGCTCGTGATCAGGGAGCGGGAGCAAGCGGCGCGCAGGAGGAGAATGCGGCGGGAGCTGGCGGCCGGTTTGGAAGAGCAGATAGTCCTCACGGAGCAATGCAAGCGGCGTTTCGCGGAGGAGGATAGGGCCTGGGCTGAGGACGTCATGAGGAAGATTATGGAGGACGAGAGGCTGGCGAGGTGCACGGCGGAGGCGAGGAGGAGGATGAGAGTGCAGTACCGGCAGGACCTGGAGAATTTGATTGCCCAGCGCCGCAGGATTCGCGAGCAAGAGATTGCTAAGATGGAGGAGAGCATCAGGGAGGAACAGAGGCTGGCGTTACTCGAGGCGGAGTGCGCGAAGGAGCAGAGGAGGCGGTTATTGACGGTGCACGCGGCCGATATCGCGCCGTTTGTGAACCGCGCCGCTCTCACGGCAGAGGAGCGACGAATCCTCGACGAGTCGAGCAAGGAAAATCCGGACTCCGGGAACGTCGTTGACGCCGCCGGCGAGGGAAACTTAAGAACTGATGACGAGGGTATGAGGAGGACATAGGGATCGCGATGTGGCGGATGTTATTGCGTCGGTAACATCGTAAATGATTCAACGGGGCGACAGAGTTCATAGATAAGGGACTTATACCCGCAAGACGAAGAATACGGTAGTAGGGAGGCGTCAGAATAATCGAGGAAACGGACGGCCCGAAAGGGGTAAAAATAATTGAGATGTTGGAGCGCTTGCAACAAGCGTGCCGGCGAGCGGGACAAGAAATTGAGGGAAAATGACGGAGCCGCGAATTGGGAGAGTTTTATTTAGTACGTGAAAAAAATATCGATCGGAAAAGAGCCGTTAGGAGAAACGTAACAATGAGATGAGTAAGATGAAAGGAAAAACGTCGAAACGTCAACTGGAGGAAACCGGTAAAACTAGCCGCGGAGAGAGAGAGAGAGAGAGAGAGAGAAAATTATCTTCGAGAGGATAAAATCGAAGATGAAATGTAAAGCGAGGAGATTAACGATCACTCGTGGAGCGGCATTTTGCGAGAGAAATTTTATTAAAATCAAAGAAATCCTTTCCTCTCTGTATTCAATACGAAATGTGTTGCGAAACTCATCGAAGAAAAAGTTTTGTAATCTTCTTGTGACCGCTTATACCTGTAATCTCATTCGCGTGTATTTTTTATATATGATGTTATATCCAAAAAGAAAGTAATAACTTTCGAGGGACATCGGAGAATCGGATTTTGGCGAGCGCAATAACCAGCGGTTGAAAGGAACGGAAATGTTTTGTCGAGCAGGATGAGAGTCCCCCGTAAGAAGGTCACGGGCGAGGCACGAAGGATGGGAGAAATGGCCGGAAATTGTGGCGGAAGTTAAAAACCGACCAAGAGTCTCAATGCCGAAGGTTTCTTTACGCGTGCGTGCGAGTAAACTATGCCGTAAGATCTGCCGAGGCGGGTTCGTCGGAACAACGAAGAAACGGGAAACGCTACAATTTGTGGATGTAAAATTCAAAGAATCCGCTGTACGTGATCCGTCCTCGCGTTCACAACGTCGGAGGAGGAACGGCAAGGAAGAAATAAATTAACGGATACATTGTGTGGAGAAAGAGAGAGAGAGAGAGAGAGAGAAATACCATTACGTAACTGCCAGACCTTATTTGTTATTTAGACCGTTCGTCATCGTTAAATCCCGTCGTCTGGCTTGTTGCATAAATATGATTCACTTACAACACGTAAAATATATCACCTAATATTGATACGAGAAATAAACATCGGGACTTCAATTAAGACGGAGGAGTAGCTTAATTACACGTTACGCGCTCGTGGGCTCCCATTCGCTGCGTAGCCAATGCGCGGAGGTGCGCAGCCGCGCGTCTTTTGATTAAATCACAAATTATCGTCCCGATGCAACAACTCCTAACGCGCTTAACGCTTTTGCAATTACGGGAGAATTATTTCGCCCAGCGAGAACGTATTGAGTCGAGGGCGAGAGCGTACTTTGTAAACGTAAGAAAGTTCAGCGAGCGCCGTAATACATTCTAATGTATTGAAATTACAGTGACTATCGATCGATACTTGATTTTTCCTGTTATCGAAACCTTAAATTATTGTCAGCGCAGGGTACACAGTGTTGTGAGGCGGCGCAGCTCTCGTGTGGAAAAACATGACTGACATATAAATTACGTATAATATTCTCTTAATGCTCTCTCCATCCTGTTGGATATTAATCAAGGCGTCAGATAAGGATATAATAAACGCTGAGAAATTGCGTGTTCTGGCAATCTATAAAACTTAAGTATCGGGGAAACAGTGTGGATGTAATTATTATACCCGAAGGAGAAATTGGATGCTCGTAATTACGGTGTAATATTAGATTAATGCTCTCAAAGATGGATTCTGTGCCTCCATTGTCATTTAGTATCGCGATGTCATTTCGTAGCGCGTCTGTTCCAAAGTGGTTAAACCGATACGGCGATTCCCTTGCATAATCAATACGTATAATTGTATTTTGCAAATCACGTTCTAAAATGCAACACACACTAAAACACCTTGTGTTTAAAAGAATTTATTGAAATTTTATATTACTTTAACATGAGAAATGTATTAAAAAATACACAACTACAATATTAAATTGACACATTTTCCATGTTAAAGTGACACAAAATTTCAGTGGATCGTTTTTAATATAAAATTTTCTACTGTACACATCATTTTGCACGTCATTTGTCACGCGTTTGCATAGAAGTGCTTCGAGCTGCAATGTTTAAAATTCAGAACGAAGATCCATACCCTCGTAATCTTCTGACCGGAAGAGAAAATGGTTAAGTAACACTTTCGGACGGAAGACACGGGTAATGATTTTTGAAATGTCTGCAAGGTGTTACCAGGCAGGGTCTTTGCCGAACGTTTAGACCGAGCCAGCGCCGATGTACTCTCCGAGCACCTGTCGCCAGGTGTTACCTGTCTGTTAGAACGTCCAAAGATTTCCCATGAGAGGTGCCGCTCGAGCAATTTCCAAGAAACCCGCGCACGAGGTACTAAACATCTCGTCCGAACTTGGACGGTATAACATAGAACCAGAAAATTTGCGTATAGACGTATGAGAAAGTATCATTCGTGACGAAACTGATTAAAGTAATTAAATAAATAAATACATAAAATTTGTATATTCGGAATTCAATAATTTCTCTTAGATTCCTATCGCTTATTTGTTTTTCCACTTGCATAAGTCCCAGTCTCATTCGCGCGCAGCACGAGCGTCGCACGTTCGCTCAATTAATTTTATTCGCGTTGTTATCCTTAAGACATGTTGAAATGTAATTTCATCGAAACGTGAAATAAACACGGATGTTCGCCGGGAATTAATGAAACTGACTTTGTTGTGTCGCCACGCTACATGAAAATATCTCATTACAGGAGATATAAATAGAATAAAAAGAGGTACACAGATAAGTTAGATGCTTTAGATAAGCGTAACTGTCACAAACACTTAGAGCGTTCGTATTAATTAAAGGTAGGTCAGAATCGGATCTCGACACCGCCGGCTATAATTAAATGCGGTCGTTACGGAGATTCGACACCGCTACCCGAGCTCCACTCTCCCGTGGCGCCTCGATGTCAATTTCGAAATTTATCAGATATCGAGATTCTTCTCGTAATTGAGTAGTGACTTTCCGTGTTCTTTCGAGAGCGACAGCGCGTTTGGTTTCGCAATAATTCCATAATCATATCTATATTTGTGCGATCGCGCGATATTTTATGTAACTATTCGCTTTCGACGTATGTCGAGAATGAGAGAGGCTGGGGGGAAGAAATAATACTACAGGAAGCCATTGAGGTTTCCTCGTTAGATGTCATTTTATCGTCGAGACGAAGCAAAATAGACGCGCAGCCGCGCGCGGCGTACGGAATCATTAATATCCCGGATGAAATATATAGGAGCGACTTTTCGATCACACTATCGCATCCAATCGCGGGAAACTAGTTACATCGCGTGTAATAAGTCTGTCGATCAGGCCGGCGCGACGGAATCGGTAGATGAGCGCTCACGAGGTATGCGCGGCAGAGAAACGGAAACGCGACATTATAAACACGTCCCGCGCGTCGAGCTATTATCGCCTCGAAAGAATGGCATCTAGGAATTCGCCGCTTGTCACCGGTGCTTTCGCTTAACGAGCGTTAATTCGACAATAAGTTCATCCCGGCCTGGTGTCGTCCGTCTCCTTGACGCGTTCCTCGGCCGACTTCGAACTTAATCTTCGCAAAATTACGCTTTAATAACGACCTTCCGTTTTCTTCTCTTTTATAAATTTATGTTTGTCATGCTGCTCGAATTATCGCGTAATTGTCACGATGGTTTTCAAAATTACGTGCATGCGCCGTAATATTAATCAAAATCCTCGTTATCGTAAATAAAATTACAGATGTTTAGAGGAAAAACCAACAGCACACTACACATCACGGATACCAAGAAAGGTTTCAGACACCTTGTATGCGTAAATTAAGCATTTTGTCCGGGGGGGAGGGGGAGGCTTGGTGTTTTCCCTTTACTCTGAGGATCTTTTAATGATTAAGTTGTATGTCCTGTTTCGTGAGATTCTCGCCGAGAGCGGTGACGAATTAAAAATTCACGCTGATGCTCGGATAAGCTACCGTGTAACGATTAAAGCCGCATACATATATAACGTTCGACAATGAAAAGATTGATCACCCGAGACGCAGATCACACGGGTAATGAATTACTGCAAGAAGTTCATCAGGGAAATTGAGTTGTCAGTGTTCTCCTTGGATCGAGGATTTTTCTGGCGAGTTCACGGCTGGTCGATACCTGCATATAGATACTTTACTTCTTAACACCTTGTTAAATTTTTGGGTCGGCCGCTGCTAAAGAGAAAGAGAAAGAGGGAAAAGAATGAAAGAAAAGGGACCGAAACCTATGCGAATATAGCCGCATCGGAGTCGCGCCGGGGCAACGAAACTTTTAATCAGCGGAAACGGGCGATCGGTCTCGTAACGGATTCGAGGTCTCGTGATTCATTTCGATGGTATAACGATGGTATAACGAGTCCCGTTAGGCGGGATTATTCGTAACGTGAGACACGATATTCTCTCTCTCTCTCTCTCTCTCTCTCTCTTGCTCCTTTTTTTCTCTTTCCGTTGCTCGCGGTTCTCGACCGAGCGGGTTTTTCGAGGATCTTCAGTGCTTGTCACGAGAGAACAGTCTTTTGTGCCCCGCGAAATTGACTTGCGCGGAGCAGTCTGCATACACACATACAGAGAGAGAGAAAGAGAGAAAGAGAGAGAGAGAAAGAGATCCCCAATTGTGTTCCACTACATTTTGTATTTGTTTATATTGTTTTTTATTGTTGATGCACAGTATACTGTTATTATTATTATAAAGTTTCGTTCACTGAAAAACGCTTTGATCGGCGGTACGTGAGAAATGCGAACGGCGACTGAATGCACGTGAACGCCGGTGATCGCCGGCGTATTGTGTCACGTGCGCGCGCGGCGAAGAGCGCGGCCGAGCGATGTATACATTATTATTAATTAATATAATATATCCACTCGACGAGGCGGCCTTCGAGCGGTAATAACATGCACGCGCGAGGCTGCGTCAAGTGGGAAGGTGGTCAATGGGAGGCCACGTTTATCATCGACGTCGTCGTCGCAGTTAAAAGACTCGTCGGCGCGCGGACATTTATTTCACGCTGTTTTGCCTATTAAAACGGTTCTTACCAGCGATCGCGGCCCTTCGTATCGCAAAGGTCCGTGCAGGATAAGAGGGAAAGGGAGGATGAGACCTGCGACGCGCGCGGGGGGTAAGGAGAGGAGGCCATAAAATAAACGTCAAGTCTGAACGCACCGTAAAACATTTCGCGAACACAGCAACTGTGTGCGCGCGTGTCCTTCCGCGTACGCTACATCCTAACTGGCACTTTGCACGGCTGAGAGTTTACGATAGCCGCTGTTTATTCTTTGCGGGGATAATTGAAGGGACAACGGAGGACCTTGCTCACGTCTGTAACGTCACCGGCGGACGCACGGCCACGGGAACTAAAAGCGAAAAAGGCGACCAACGTTCGCTGTCGGCGGTTCCCTCGTGATCGGCTGATTATTCCCTCAGACGGCGCGCAGTACTTCGAAAGAAAAGGTTTTTGGCCAAACCTCCGAATCTTGATGAAACTGATGCTTTATATGCAGGAAATGTCTTCGAAGGAGAAAAATCAGTATTTGCAAGTGACGCAACGTTAATATCTCACGTTTTTTCTTAGATAAATATAATTTTCTTACGAATGAGGATAAGGATTACCTTTTTGTAGGGAGATTACCTTTGTAAAATTACTTTCAATATTTTTGCCATCGCATTCGCCATTGAGTGAGAGAATAGTAAGTAAGAACGATTTATGATTATCCAGTCACAGGACATCGTAAAACTGCATTTGTGTCATCTTGAGGTGAAAGTGAAAAGTGAGTTAGGGCCGAGAAATATCTATTTTATGCTACTTACGCGTGTCGGTGAGTTGAAAGCGAAGGAGGCGACAAACGTTCGACGTCGCCGCTTTCCTCAGTCGATTATTCCGACAGATGTCGGGCGATCGGATGGCGAAGTTGTTTTCCAATACGACGGGAAGTTGAACGGATCCGAGAGAGAAAGAGATGTTGTGCGCGACATATCACGGTATTTACGGTACGATGTAAATCGACTTTTACACCCGTCGCGAGGTGTAGCTGCAAGCAGAACCACCGTTGTCGCGGGACTTATTAATGAACAGGACTGTCGTGGAGTATTCATGGACGACTTATAAGGTACTGATACATTGTCAATAGCAGTTTATCTATCGTCATCGATTCACGGACGGTGGCGAATCTCAACGCTCGTACGTCAATAAGTTATGCCCGGCAATTTACCTATTCCCCATGCGCGACGGTGTGTTTCTGCGGATACTATTCGTGCCTGCGAAACAATTTATAACCGGAATCCGCGCAAATTGACGGTGAAAAGACAACCGCTGCGAGACGCGCCGTGTGTCCCGCTCGGCGGAGCCGCACATCGTCGTCGGATTTTATAATGAGGCGCGCGATATCGCTCGCGAAATCGCTCGGTGCCGACGAGACGTACTTATTTCTCTATTTTTCATTCATAATTTTAGCGATGTGTACACACGAGACAGAAACCTATTTCTGCCGACACATCATATACACGCACACGCACACACACAGGATGAGTTCGCCTTGAATTCCGAGATAGCGTATTTCGAAACGAGAATCGGAGGAAACATTGTCGCTTTCGATGACATTACATCGTCAGATCGATTTTATCTCGAGTGCAAGCCGGCTCCGCCGTCAAATATTGTTCGTCTTTACGACTTTTAAATGCGTGAAACTTCGGGACCGCTTGCGGACGGAACTTTTCGCTCGGACTTAATGCGGCGTTAACGCAATCTGCGCGGGGAATATCAAGTAGCGAGTGTTTAATATGAAATAACTTCGTGGCCGTTGTTGTTCGCTGTTTAAGCAAGCGGTCGAAGGCACGAGTTTCGCGAACTAAACGCATTAAAAAGCAAGAACGTCCGTCGGAGCGAACGGTAGCCGGGCGAGTTACGATACTTCGTGAGAAACGGAAGCACCGACGGAACGAACCGACCGCGTAGAAAGCGACGGACAATGAATGGATTCTTAAAACGGAGCGCGCACGGGAGCGCGCGTAATGATACCTTGATTCTCGTGCACGTAATGATACCTTGATATCTCCTTTCCGTTTGATATCTCCACCGCTCGCTACTCATTGTGTCAGTGTCCGTCGTAATTTCTGCGGAATTACCGGAATCGGCGGCGAATCGCACTTCGCGTGGAAGGAAGAACGCGCTTCGACACTGTTGATCGCGTAGTAATTTTCGCAGATTTCCAGTGAAAACTAGAGATAATTTTTGGTGTAACATTCGAGGTGACTAAGTGGAATTATATTTCGCACTTAGATTGGCATTCATAATCAGACCTGATCGTACACGCATTCTCGAAATTATTTGTTCGTTGGAAATAAAATTGCCATCGGAGTACAATTTCGTCGCGCGCCTCATTGACGATAGCTTTCTTGTTGCGTCGCCGGTTCGTCGGAAGTGGATCGTAACGCTATTATTACGCGATGGTTGCAGTGAGATGAGATCAGAAAGAATACAAAGTAAACTCGCTATTACTTCGTTCGATACATATACCGTGTATCGATGGGCATTACTATACAGTGTATTTAAAGCCGCAACGTATCGAGAGCGTCCGCGGTCATCGATCGAATTTTGCAATCGGGGGGAAACGCGTGCGCGGCGTACGTTCGACGGCGAGAGAAAAAAAAAGAGAGAGAGAGAGAAAGGAAAAAAGAGAGGAAAAATAAGAAAGAAACGCGAACTGACGCGATTATTTTGTCGCGTAATTGACATAACTATACCTGCACCTGGGCTATCATTTGCGTCCTTGTATGGCGATCGATCGGGTTATGTAGTAGGGCGAGCGAGCCGTGACGACAGAATACAGATAGAACGCATTAAAGCGAAACCCATCGCGCGGTTTTACATTATAGATTATCGCGAGATGGGTAAGACTGTTGCGGTAAGAACTGAAACCTTGCGCCGTGGCATGGATTTTGGATCATACGGGGAAAATAATCCGGTATTGAGCCTTTTGATCTCAGCGATTGGCGGGACCGAATTGGCTCGCGTCGTTCTCGTTCTCTTTTCTCACGTGCCACTTGAATTTACTTTTTCGTTCGTTGCGAGTTTCAGTGTTTTCGCGTGATTTCACAATAACTGATAAAATTGTGAGGTTGAAAGTGACCGCATGTGTGACCTGTTGAATAAAACAACGCGTATGAAACTTTTTCCAGCACGCAAAATTGTTCACAGTTTATGTATGCAATATATGCACAGTATGTATCGTGTATGCAGTATATACATTTTACACACTAATTTATCGGACTTGCCTCGGAGTTGATATTTTGGTTTCACGTGCGAACTTTGCGCATTCCGTCGAACTTAGAGGATCAATGAAGAATATTGAGGTATAATATTGTGCAAGTTATTGTCTTTTAATTACTCGTTGTCAAGGGTATTGTGATACTGCTGATATAACATTGGCATAATACCGATATAGTACTAATCAATATTTTTCTTTCAATGTCAGGTATTTTTGTATCGATATTTTTTTCCGATATTCGTACCCATATAAATAATTGTTTACACCATCAGAGTAAAATAATAACCCGTGTTACATCTCGATATTCTCCATTGACCCTTCAAATCCGACGGTGTATTTGCGGGATAATATAGGGCCAGAATTCCGACTGGGATCAATGGGCTCTTGTTATAACATAATCAGTCATGCTTATTAGCAAATATGAATTATTCGCGCAACGGTTTACGCATGACAGGAGGGAATTATTCGTGCTACGCTCACCTTCGATACTGGCCAAAATTTTCGACCGCGAGATCGCCCAGCGGTATATGTTCGATTACACACGAGTCAACAAATCGCGCCACGTGTTTCGAGCAACTCATTAAAGTCATTAAACCACTCCCAATCGTCGGCATGTAATTGACCATCATAGATATTATCTACGATCGCGACTCGTCCACGCGGCCGAATTAAACGGAAACGGTAACGAGGTTTGCGCATTTCCATCGGCCGCGATTTTGCGAACTGCATCCTCAAAATCCATCGGCATGACTCGCTCGATGGATTCCGGGGCTGCGAATGCAAATCCATCCATCGTTCTTCCGATCTCGCGCCGTTCGTTCGCTCATCCACCGACGTCTCGCCTCTTGTCGGGTGTTATCCGTCCGCGCGATTATTCACAGAGCATGAATAATGGAACGCTGGATGATCGGCGGAATTGTAGATAACCGCTCCTACTCCTAGTTCCGACAGGATCGAGACCGTCCCGCGTAGGATTCGTCGTCGTCGTCTTCGTCGTAGTCGTTTTCTTCAGTCAGCCGCGAGAAAACAACGACTCTCGCAGCCGTCTCGAGGAACTCTCCGCACGAGAGAAAAATGTGCGATATTTGGAACTATAATGACATAGTGAAACAATTATAGTCCAGGAAACCATAAATAGTAAGATGATGCTAGAATTAGAGTTATAATAGTGTGACTAACTCGTGAAAATTGTTTGCCATGAATTGTAGCGATTTTAAGCATAATTGCAGTAAACCTGCAATTATAGAAGGCTGATAAATAAGATCGTATGGCTAACAAATAAAATTTCAAGCGAAACCACCACTCGCTGATACGTTAAGGACAGCACAGTTAAATGGAAACAATAAATTTCTATCTAGGAATGTATGAATAAATACGTTTCTATCTTGTAACTTCATTTATACAGCACGTTTTATATATTCTCATTTTAGTTTCTGACAACCGTAAAATATAATTTCACGAATGAACGTCGCAATTGTTACGACTATAAATCTGCGTTCACTTTGCTACATCTTGCCTGAATTAGAGGAATTATAAATGTATAGTTGAAGCGAAAATTGACTATAAAAATATAATGCCATTATAGTTATACCATTTCTTTCTCTCGAGTGTGAGAGTCTCCCGCGGAGGTTCTCGGCGAAAGCATCCGACGCGCGTCCATTCGGCTGTTCGCAGATCTCGCCCCTGCTACGGCATGGTAATCGTCGTCGGCACGCACTCGCCGCTTCTCTCGCTATCCGATCAGCCGTAAATCAGTCATGGCGCAATGAAAGTATTCGCAGCTATCGGCTTCGGGAATTATGACGAGCCGGAGTACTACGTGCGCGCGACACGCGGCGATTCGACCCGCCGGTAAATAATCAAGCCGGCTGTTGCTCGCCCATGCTTGCGGCATGCGTGCGCCTCCCGCGCGTGTTATAGGCGCGACGTCGCGCGAAGATGCTTCCTGCATCTTAAACTTCGGCCGTACTCTTCCCCGCTGTTTACGCTGAGAAAAGAAGCACTTGAGAATTTATTTGCAGGATGTAAAGGTTTATTTCGCAGGAAATGCTGGAATAACCGTTTCACCTGGGCCGAGTAAATATTGCTCGAACGGTGCTTGAACGATAGCGCTTGTTTTTTTTTTTTTCAACGCGACCCGACTCTTGCTTCTAGAGACTCTAGCGATCGCGTGCGAGGAAGCGAGGTGAAACTCGATTCACTCCCGGCATTCACAGAACACCCGCATGCGAACGCCGCAGACTATAAGCGGTCCTCCTGCCCGCTGCGTGTGCCGCGGGGGAATGATTTAATAATGTTCTCCGTCGAAGAGAATCGCGAGAAGGAAGAAGTCTCGGGCTCGGCGGGGAGGATAAGGAGGTTCCCGAAGAGCGGAAAGGCGTACAATTAAATCACCGCGGTGGATTCGCCCTGTTTCGCCGACTTTCTCCCCGAGTATCGAACAATTCTCTTTCCCGGCGCGTGTGTTGGTTAAAACGGAAGAAGCCTGAGCCTGCTTGAGAGCGGAATCGTGATTTACAGAGCGACGGTGAATTAGCGGCTAATTAAATCCGCGAAGACCCGGTTCCTTTAGATGTCTCGAATTCGCGGGACCTAATTGGAACGGATTTTCTCCGTAGAATCGCCGTGAGCCGCTTTAGACAGCTGCAAAAGTCTGCGTCGTCTCTTCCGTTCTCGTCAGTCATTTCACAGGATACAAAAATTCGGGAGGTTTGTGAAACAGTCGGCGATCGAGCAGAAAGTATTTCGAAGTCTTTGATGTTATTCGAAAGAACGTCACATTGTGCGTACGTCGGAGATGTCTGGAAGAATGACAAAGTTCTATCTTCGACGGTAGTTTGCAAATAGCCGAGACTTTCTCTTAAAAGGAGTTTATCTGCTTCCGGCGGAAAATAGAATTCTAAAAGTCAAAAAGGTAAAAGCCGGGGCTGGTTCGGTAATTTTTCAAACAACTTATTGTTGTGATTGATCAAACAACGATGATAATGATAATCTGCTTCTGCGTTTTTATGCCAAATCCTGAATAGTTTTGCCCGTAATAATCAAAATACAAACATGGAGCATCTGTGCGAACATATCCCGAGGTAGGTCCGGATTGCAGAATAATAGGAGAGCGTTGCACAATAAGCACGCAACGACGAGTATGGCCGATCAGTCGGGCCGACTGTTTCAGGAAGCTACCGAGAGTTTAGAATTTCGTTCAGAATCGGTAGCGTAGAATAAGGCGAAATAATACGTTTAACGCAGCTGGGAACGCGGACGACGTCTCGTGGAAAAGGATCGAGCGCACGGTCGAGCGAGCACAGCGGTGCGATACACATCGGGACGGTCGCGGTTACATTTCACAAACGAGCGATGCTCACGCGTCAATTTTCGAGTGGTAATAAACAATCGAGGTGGCGCTTTTTTTTTTTTTCGTCTCGGCTCTATTTGTATTCGCAACGGCGGGATTCACCTCTCTCGGCGATTCAAGCCTCCTCGAGATTGACGTTTCTGATGCATCGTTATTTACAGTGTGCCGTAAAACGCTCACGGCTTCCCGCTATAACTCGTGGTCATTAAAGCTCTTAGTTGCTCCGCTAGGTGTGCTATTTATTTCTCGCGATGTCGTAACGTTCCGACTTCCTTCTTTCCACCGTCATATGTTGCCCAAACATTTTCTTTCAAGAGTATAGAAAGTTCACAATTAAATAATACCGGGATAAGTACGAAGAAATCGTGGAAAATTACTGTTTGTCAGAGAGAGATTTATTTAATAAAATCTCTTACGTTGTAACAAATTCGCCGCTACTATATCCATTCTCGCTCTTCATTATTGTTATGTGAGACTTTCGATGTGCTTAGTAATATCGTGTCACCGTTCCTTATCTTTCTCACAATGAAGGAACGCTTTCGCGGGAGAAGTGCGGCAGAAGTTGAAGCGCCATTCACACGATCGCCGGCAGGAACGCGACGGTTACTGAAATCGTTACAAGAACGCGGTATTAAAGTGCAATATATCACTGCCAACGTAAACTACGGGGAGTGAGACCCTAATTCATGAAGAGGAGGACCGGTTTGAATGCCTCGTTGATGGGCGGAATTGTCCCTGGCTTTCATCCACGCTCCCTTTCCGACAAAAGTCGGAAGAGCATCCGAGCGTCGAGATCTTTCTTTTTTCCGACACCCCTTTCAAAAATACAAACACGATAAATTACGCGCGCTGGCACGTGTCCTCGAGGGTAGCACGGGAACAATACGTGACCGTTGCGAAAATACCGTCATATTGGCAAATATGATCGTTTAAGTGAAATCAAATTTGTCGGTTTTAATTGAATTTACATTTAATAGATACAAAGGGAACCATTGATTTTTTAAAGAAGCAATTCGTGCGACAAGCAGAAATACCATTTAAACCGTCATATGTGTAGAAAACAAATTAATAAAAACACCTTCTATATTGAAAGAGAAAATATGCTACGTTCAAGTAAATATTTGTTAAGTGATAGAGTAATTTTACTTGGATTAAGCAAATATTACTTGAATGTAGCACTGTTTTCTTTCAGTGTGCTTTCAGCGAACGGTGCTTTCGCGTTGGTCAGATCCTCCGGATCGCGAATCACACCTTGGGTCTCGCGGGTTCTCCTCGAACAACGACGCCTGCGACTGAAAGAGACGTCAGTCCCATATTTAGGGATAGAAGCTCGTTATCGGCGAAGTCGCGGCGGCCTCGCGCGCTACCGGGAGCAGGCTGATTCTGCGGTAATTTGCGAGGGAGCCGGGAAGCGAAACTCTCCCCCGTCGCGATTATCGATTCTCCTCTCAGCGAGCGGCGTGCAATTTGTCGGGCGTCACACCGGAGCGATATCTCTGTCATTCGCTGGTAATTGTCATGACGGCCGCGACGGCCGAGCTAACGCGCGTCGCGAATACGCGTCGTAGGAACAGGATGGAGTGGCGTGTTTGTAATGCGATGACTTCGGGGGCTGACGGACGGTTCTCCGCACCGACGTGGCTGCGGCGCAATGGCTCTCGCCAAGTACCATGGGAAACAAACCACTTTGCCGTTTTCATTGCTCGGCTCGCATTATGCGGCGCGCGCGCGAACCCTCCGCGAACCCCGCCGTGGCTCGGGATAGCTCGGAGGTGCGAGGATTTTTCCGTTTCAACGCGCATCGCCGATTACATCTGATTTCGCCTCGCAGCATTGAGTTATATGAATGCTGGCCGGTCGTTCCAGCATTTTACTCGCGAGCGTGTGTATCGCTCGGATACACTGTCTTTTGTCCCTCTCCCTCTTCCTTTCCCTTTCTCGAGTATCGCGATTATATAATTTCGCGGGCGATTCCTCTTGGAATTGCGTGACGTTGCCTCGTCAGTGGGAAAGCCGAAATCGATATATACCCGCGCACAGGTTGATGCGAAAGCTGCAAAGCTTTGAGCCGGATAAATGAGGAGAGTTAAGAATATTGCCACGAGAGCGAGTCAGTTGATTACCTTACATTTTTCGATTTTCCTCGCGTAGCTGATAACGTGATATACGATCATCGATTTCGCATGTAACTGAAATTTCCCTCGAATGCGATGAGGAGGCTCAATCAATTTACGGGGATTTGCGTTTAATTGCTCTCGCGATAAACGCAATGCAAATATCCGCGCGATATTAATCTCCCGCAAAATTTGCCCAGGGCATATCGCACCGCCGAAATATCCGATGGCGCATCAAGTTTAGTCGCGTGAAATAGGATCGTAAAGGTACGCTGCCACGGCCATTACGCCCGATCGCTTCGTAAACAGATATGTGATCCCGCAAATTGCGGAAAGAAGGTGATACGCTCGGTCGATAATTGTCGTCTCTACCTGAGAGCACTCACGCGAACCACGCGCGATTATGATTTTTTACTGATCCGAGACTCACGTCATCGAATCGCCCCGCGCGTATATTCGAAGCTAATTGATTACTCGCTTGATATACGCAGCGTCTTGAATATCGCGTGCTTTTTCCCGATTACAAGCCTGTCGTTGAATTCAATCACGATTTTTCCCCGATACCAATGCGTCTTTTTCTCTAAGTATCTTAACTCTGCAATACCAATCTCGTGCTCTGAGCCTGTGCTCTTAACTCCACGTCTTGAAAACGCGCACACTTAGTGATTAAAGAGAAGAAGAACAAAGGAGAGAGGGGGTTCGTAAAAAAGATCTACGTCTCGAAGACACACCTCGGTATTCCAGAGTAAAAAGTCGCGGATTGAAATTGCACGACGAAGTATGATGTGTGAAATTCAATTCGGGATCAGCTTGCGATGCCTACAGTTGACAGCGAGCGCGCGAGATCCGTTAGACCTTTCTTATGTGTAAGAGGATTCGGGCTACAAATCGTAATAAGTACACTCGCGGCACGCGTGTACGTATAAGCGTAGGTTAACGGAATGCTAGACGCTCACTAGACGCGGAAGTCTGTTATTGCCCGAGCGAATCGACGCAACGATCAAGTGATCGTTAATATTCCATTACGAGTAACGTTGAAAAAGAAACTAATAAAACGGCTACTAGTGAAACGGCTGAATGTTGTCCGACGGAAATCCACGGGTACGCGCGGAGTACCTCTCGCTACCGCATTATTAGAAACTGAGCTCGGACAGATTCCTTCGTCGGACTTAAAATCAGCGTCCTCCTGCAAAAAGAAAGGCAGAATAAACGGAGAAGGAAATACCGAATACACCCGTGTTCTGATTTAACCTTTCAATGACTCGCGCCGTTCGCGCGAATTTTTCACATTCTTAACATACCGAAATCAATATAATTAACTCCTCGAAATACCATACATTCTGCATTCACGGTTTACATTTAACGGTACATCGGCGGTGCGCGTGATGCAACTCGAAACCACCGGTAACAACAGCTCCTTCGTCTCCTTCTTCTTTCTCTTCCTCTTTCATCTCCTCCTTCTTTTCTCCTTCCATGCTGTCGTGTCTGCGGAATTACCCGTGTAACCGTATGTAAAATAACGCATGCGGGTAAAAAGCACGAGAAAGGCGTTTAAGCCGAGCATTTTGCTCTATTACCACGACAGAAGACTTAATCGGATAAGCTCGCCGGGGGAGAGAGAACGTGGCGCCGACTTCATAAAGTCGCGACGTTCAGCGTTATAAATCCTTTCACGGGGCACACCTCTGGGATACACGCGCGAGCGAGTTGACAGCCGAGTGGGACACACAATATGTCGTAGCGCGTGCTCGCCTTGACAGTGAAAAAGCCATGGATATTCGTAGCCCGATCTCTCCCTCTCTTTCCCCCCTTCCCCCCTCACGCGTACACTCACGATGAACGCGAGAAATCTTTTCACGAGCGAGCTCTTATCCCCCACGTTGTCTCCTATCTCTGTAAGAAGTCAAAATAGTAGAGAAGTCCGGGTGTCCAAGTCGAAATTTTAGACTTACTGTCGACCAAAATTTTCTAACATCTGTAGATTCTGCGGCAGGGGGGATGCGGGTTTAATTTATATGTGAACTCTACTCCTACTTAGCGCTTCTGAATGTCGGAAAATGCCACTTGTGAAATTAAATAAAAATTCAAGGTGGACGTTAAATGAAATGTTCAGGTTAAAAGTAGGATCAGAATTTCGAGTCGGGTGAATACACGGGTAAGAATGAAAGTCCCGATCACGAGCGATTCGTTTGTGACTTGGGTGAAAAAGAATCTCGACAACAACAGTATCACAACATCTCAACGACGTGTCGATTGGATCGCCCGCGTAATTACGCTGGATATTCTCGAGGCCGTCCAGGTGGGTGGTCCCGAGCGTCTTCTACACGCCGCATTGATACTCCGGCGTGAACCCTCGCACGAGGTACACGAGGAACATCGCGCGTTTTTCACTTCGACACGCGTATAAGCGCTCTCTCCCTCTCTCTCTCTCTCTCTCTCTCACTCGCTCCGCGTAATTAGTCGGGCCTTCGCGCGTGTACGGACAAGCAAATTACATTCGGTTATTTTTTTCCTCCTCTACTTTTCTTTCTCTTTTTCTTCTCCTTTTCGTTTCTACTTTCTGAGCTTGGACCTTGAAGAAGCGCGTGTTTTCGTCTCGCCCAAAAAACCGATACGTCATTTTCTTTTCGATTAAAAATTGATGCGCGTCAATGCAAACCAGTAACATTTATCTATCGAAACATATAATAACCTCGTGAAAATTATATATTTCTTTGCGGATAACTATTTAATAACATATTTGAGGATTGACGTTTCCGGAAAGTGGACCCCAAAATTGACATAGATGTGCGGTATCGCTTTACCACACCTATTTTGGTGCTTTTCCTTTCTTATTATTATTATTTTTTTTTTTTCTTTTACCATGATATATCTTAGAATGGGATTCGCGTTCCGGCTCGCACCCGTCGGAACGACGATCGCTGCTTATTTTCCCTTTCCTTCTTCTCTTTCGATATATTTTCTTCCTACGTGTATTTTCGCATTTTTCCTACGCGCGGCCGCTCGCGCGATCAACGCGCTGCAACGTGTTCACCGTACGGCCGATACGTACGTGTAAATACATCGTATCGCGCGAAAGTCTGCGCCCCGCGGGGCCGCCAATAATCGAAACCGCCGGTTTCGTTTCCACTCCGCTCAAGAGAGGCTCGCCCGTTTCCGGCGTAATATTACGAACGACGCGCGGCGGTGTACAACACAGTTATCCGTGCTCGAGGTAACCACGTCTGCGCGCGCGATGCTAGTTTTACGCATCGGTGGGCGCTTTCGTTACTTCTTCCTCCGGGAAGCCGGCTTATCGGATGGCGATGCTTTTATCGCGGATCATCGAGCACGGAAAAGAGTAATTACTTCTTCGGATATAATTAGCGACGGTGCCGGCCGGCGCGGTCGTCTTCGAGGCGCCGGCTTTGCCGCGCATGCCGGAGGCCGCTCTTTGGTTATTATAGAAAATACACGGTGCTTTGTATATATTTATTACGAACGTTATACGAACGTTATACACGCGATCCGAATGCTGACGCGTGCTGTATAGTACCGTTGTGCCGCCACGAAGAAGCACACGCTCGTGAAGTCACATCTAGACGGACCGTTTGATATCAATCCACCTGTATATTGTTTCATACCAGCATTGTAATGCCGGGAGGAAAAGTGATGGAATCAGCGAAATTTGGCTTAATCTTACCCCGAAATATCGCGCGTTTCCGCCGATGAACCCCGCAGAGATGAAAGCTGGGAACGTCCGTGAAGATAGCGCGCGGTATCCTCCGGGTGAGAGAATACGGCTCGGCAGTGCCTTATAATCGTAAAGGCTGATGTCTACGCTCTCGAATCGCGCATCGAGGTCCGCTTGTCGTGCGGAAGATTGCGATCGGAGATCGCTGATCGGGAGCGCGACGTGGCGCGTCGCGTTTATTTGCGCCGATCATTTCCCGGATTATCTTCCTGATCCCCTGAAACGGACGCGGCGGCACAAATAGCGCTCGGGAACGAGGAAGCAGAGATGCAGCGGATCCTCTCAGCGCGAAGCTCTTTCACGAGCGCCGAGAGCTGATAAATACGGAGGGTTATTGAAACGCCGGGGGGGAAGACTCGACGGATGTACGAACGTAAGAAGAAAACTCGGGCCCTCCGATCCCCAATCGAGGAATACACCTACGGCGAAGCCCGCGGGCGGGCGAGAAAACCCCCGAGTTTTCGTCGAGCTCTCGGGTATACGGATTGGAGAAATCCTCCGACGAGACGTTTGTAAATCTCACATCGTGCTGTACTATCTTAAAGCGAATCGACGATAATGTTTCTGATTAAGTCAATCCAACACATTTCACCGATATCAACGAGTACTCTGAGACTGACTTTCAGTGAAAACACTCCCACTTAGCTCCTCTTATAATCTTTCCGAGTCGACATTTCGATGCTACTTAGACGCTCTTAAGGGTAGAGAGAAAACATCAGAATCAACATAGATACGAAAAGTCAACACACTCATTTTACCGATTACACTGCTATAGTTATAACCGGACCTATTGTTTCTTTTTTTTTTTTAGCGATAATACACTGATGCCATTCTAGAGAGTGTATATATATGTTGCTACCCGTCGAGATTAAATCTCTCGTAATTACCGGCGAGGGCGAATTTTATCTCTCCGGGGGGNGGGGGGGGGGGGGGAGCAGGCGGCGTAACTCGCTCGACCGCATTCGGAGCGCGACCAGGGGGCCTCGGTCTGGCACAACGCGTAGACTTTTGCACGTTCAGTCGCGCGATGACAAATAACACGCCGACAAGACGCATCCGTCATCGCGTTACGCTGCCATTGTGCGCCATTGTGCATCCGAGTATCAGTGCAATGGGATTTTACGGCGCGGTGACCGGGGCGCGCGCTTACCTGGCCGTTCGCGTTACAGCAGATCTCGTATCGCGATACCGTAAACTCGCTCGTTTACTCCCGCGTTATCCTCCCCCGGCTCCACGTCGCGCCCGCCTGGCGCGTCCCATTGTGCGACCGCGTTCTCTTTTTAGCGCCTACCGATGCGTACTTACGCGAGTATTCCCGTGCGCAGAGTAACGCGCGTCCCATTGGCGTTCGCTCTAACTGATGTGCGCCTGCGACTCGCTGCTCATTGCTCGTCGTTCGCGTCGCATTGTCGACGTTGACAAGATGTAACGCGGATATTTGTACACG